>NW_026067905.1:11948470-12088963 GCF_014885135.2 Alexandromys fortis | reverse complement strand
TTTTTTTTTTTTTTTTTTTTTTTGGTATATTTTGGAGATCAACCCTCTGTCCAATGTGGGGTTGGTGAAGATCTTTTCCCATTCTGTAGGCTGTCATTTTGTCTTGTTGATTGTGTCCTTTGCTTTACAGAAGCTTTTCAGTTTCAGGAGGTCCCATTTATTGTTTCTCTCAGTGTCTGTGCTACTGGGGTTATATTTAGGAAGTGGTCTCCTATGCCAATGCATTCAAGTGTAATTCCCTTTTTCTCTTCTATGAGATTCATTGTGGTTGGTTTTATGTTGAGGTCTTTGATCCATTTGGACTTGAGTTTTGTGCATGGTGATATTTTCATTCTCCTACATGTTGATATACAGTTAGGCCAGTACCATTTGTTGAATATGCTTTCTCTTTTCCATTTTATATTTTTTTGCTTCTTTGTCAAAAATCAGGTGTTCTTAGGTGTGTGAATTGATATCCAGGTCTTCTATTTGGTTCCATTGGTCCTCCTGTCTGTTTTTATGCCAATACCAGGCTGTTTTCAGTACTGTAGCTCTGTAGTAGAGTTTGAAGTCAGGGGTTGTGATGCCTCCAGAAGTCTCTTTTATTATTCAGGATTGTTTTGGCTATCCTGGTTTTTTTGCTTTTCCATATGAAGTTGAGTGTTGTTCTTTTGAGTGAGATCTGTGAAGAATTATCCTGGGATTTTGATGGGCATTGCATTGAATCTGTAGGTTGCTTTTGGTAAGACTTCTGTTTTTACTGTCTTAATTCTATCTACCCAAGAGCGTGGGAGATCTTTTCACTTTCTGGTGTATTCTTCAATTTCTTTCTCCAAAGATTTAAAGTTCTTGTCATACAGGTCTTTCACGTGTTTGATTAGTTACTAATATTTTGTTTTATTTGTGTAGGTCGCTCCCTCCTAAAGTCACCGGCATCCCAGCTTTCCTTCCCAGCCCTGTGCGCACGTCCAAACAGAAGAGTTTGCCTCTGCTTATGGGCTTGCTGTATTTGAGTCTCACAGTTTTGCTCACACTGTGAGTGGTTCCCATTCTGACCCTTTTCTGAGTTGGCGGGCATGTGGCTGTCTCCAGCTTGTGGCGTTGAAGGTCTGCTCCTGTGAGCATTCCTCTGCTCACCGTCCCCAGGACGTGCACAGTCACCTGCCTCCAGGGACATGTCCCTACAGCCCACACAGGAGTCACACCTTTGAACAATGGTCCCCAACCTTCCTAATGCTGCAGCCCTTTAATACAGTTCCTCATGGTGTGGTGACCCCAACCCATAACATTATTTTCAATGCCACTTTGTAACTGTAATTTTGCTACTGTTATGAATTGTAATGTAAGAATCTGTATTTTCCAATGGTTTTAAAGTGATCCCAAAGGGGCTATGGCCCCCAGGTTAAGAACTGCTGCCTTAGGAGATATATGCGAAAGTGTTCCCCAAATTCTTGCCTCCACTTAAACCCCCACCCGAAGCAGTCCACATCGTCCGCTCCACCCCCCATTATCCGCTCCACCCCCATCATCCGCTCCACCCCTCATCGTCCACTCCCCCCACCCCCTCCATCATCTGCTCCACCCCTCATCGTCCACTCCCCCAACCCCTCCATCATCTGCTCCACCCCTCATTGTCCACTCCCCCCACCCCCTCCATCATCTGCTCCACCCCGCCGCAATTCTTCTCGTTGTCAAACTTGACTGTTTCCAGGGCTCAGGTGCCGTCTGTCTCACGGTGGCTATATTTTGCACGCCTCTGCTTCCTGAATAAAATCAGGCAGCTCCTGCAGTAATTGGCCCCCTGAAATTCCTCTCAGGTTATGGGTCTGTTGAGTCTTCTCAATTGTTTTCCTGTTGCAAAATTAAAACCTTTTCTTTTGGTGAAATTTCGTCTTCCTTAAAATTACATTGGACAAGGAAGTGCGCCTGACTTCCAAGCGGCACCTGCTTACCTGATTTCTGTGCGGCTGAAGGCAACCCTGCAAAGCACAAAATGGGTTGTTTTTACACTTCACATCTCTGAAAAGGTAACAACAGAAGCTCCCAGAAACTTACCCTCCCAGGGCACTTTCTTTCTTATCACCATTTTCCAACTCCCTTATTTCCCTATATTTTCTTAGAGAACAAAGGTACGCCTACACCCCACAGTCTTTTGTTAAAATCACCAAGCGTAGAGAAGGCGATTTATTATTCTACTGGGTGTTTTTCATGCTGTGTTTTATGCATTGTTATGAGCTGGTTCAGCGTGACTAAGGTACCGCCTGCCGTGCATATGACCTCCGTGGCCGCGATAACACTAAACCAAGAATATACATACAGCTCCGGGGGGGGGGGGAACTGCCCAGAACAAAAATAAATTGACAGCTTCCAGAACCCCAGGCTTTTGCTCCCCTTATCTGCTTTAGACATTTGGGAATGAGCTCACTGGCAGGGAGCGAAGCCCATACAATCTACCATTACATAAATTATTCAGTCATCTGTGATGTCCTTGTAACACGAGAACCCCTATGAAAAAGCTAAATAGCTGCCCTGCTTACAGAGGCACATGCCTGCTATTTATAGTCTTCATGGAAGCTGCTTTGAATAAACCCGACTAGAACTCCCCGGTAACCAGGGAGGATGGATGCAGGGTTTCACACGAAGGTGTTCTCTGCGTGCGTGCCTGCAGACAGGCATGGATACCACGCAGAGGACCAGCAGAGAAAGCCCAAGCAGGTGGAGCTTGTCTGTCAGCTCTTTCTCCCTTTCCTCTTACGTTCTGGAAACCGAAACAAGGATGGACAGATTACAGGTCCCAGCAGGTCCTGTGGTTCGTGTTCCTGACTGTATCCAGGCAACAGGGTCCCTGCTTTTTCAAAAGATGTCTTCATTCTGGTTAAGAATGTCAGATGTCTGTGGCAGACAAACGGGAGCCTGGGACCCTGAGCCTCCTAATTATCTTTCCTCAGCACATGGGTCCCAGGTTACCAGCGTCGAGGCTTCCTGTAAATCAGAGCTGGGCAGATGCTGGCTTTCACGATTTCCCACTCTGCTAAAGCCGGAAAAGAAATACCCACATGTACTTTTTTATTGCTTAATTGATTTATATTTCTTTATTATGGTGCTGGGGACCAAATACTGGGCCTTACACATGTTGGGCAAGTAAGAACCTGGCCCACTAAAGTGTGTGAGCAGTCCGCTCATAGCTTAGCTTTATAAAAAGTTTCTTTTATTTTTAATTCTGTGTCTGTGTGTGGCTATGTCCATGTGAGTAAAGAGGACCCTGAAGGCTTTACTAGAGCAGCCCTTCTCAACCTCCCCAACGCTGCAACCCTTCAGTATGGTTCCTCACGTTGGAGTGACTCCCAACCATAAAGTTATTGCCATTGCTACTTTATAACTGCAATTTTGCTACTGTTATGAATCATAATGCAAACATCTATGTTTTCTGATGGTCTTAGATGACCCATGTGAAAAGGTTGAGAACCACGGCCCTAGAGCTAGGACTCCAGGCATTTGTGAGCCACCTCATATGGGTGCTGGGACTGAACTCTGGGTCCTTTGCTAGAACAGTACATGCTCTTAAATGTTAAACCATCCCTCTAGCCTCGTAACTCAATTTTTAAATTAAAAATATCTTATAGAATGAGCCTGGCAAGGACTCAGTGGTTAAACTGCTTGCCATATAAGAATGAGGACCAGAGTTGGGTTCCCCAGAAGCCATGTAAGTACCAGGTGGGTGTGGTGGCCCACCTGCAAGGCAGAACAATGCATCCTCAGAGCTACTTAGCTGGCATAATCAGCCAACATCAGTGGGCTCTGGGTTTGATTAGGAGACCTTGCCTCGGTGAATAAGATGGAAGAGCAATGGAGAATGACTATAGATACCAGTCTCAGGCCTCCATATGGGCATGCACATGTGTGGTGCATGCATACCACACAGCTGCATCATCACACATACAACATGCATATGCACATGTACCTCACACACACGTGCACACACACATACACACACACAGGAAAAGGAAAAAGGAAAAAAATCTCATGCCTCTTCAAAATTCCAATGACATTCTTCACAGTAGGAGGGAAAAAATCCTAAAATTTGTCCAAAAAAAAAAAAAAACAAAAAAACAAAAGACACAAACAGCCAAAGCAGTCCTGAGCAGAATACTAGAGGTGTCACATTACCTGACTTCAAACAAAACTACAGTCATAAAAACAAAAACAGAGTGACCGTGGCAGAAAACAGACTCATAGACAAACGGAACACACGATCTAGAAATCAGGCCTGAGAAGGTACAGCCTTGGAAAGCTGCTCAGCAATAAGAGGGGGAACTCGGAAAAATGCACGAAGTTGGGTGGACTTCAGTGAAGACCGAATGGCAACATAGAGTGCCAAAACGTTCCATATTTTACTTTCAGTCATGTGTACCAATGCACTGTCAGTGTTTGAGACAGGGTTGCGCGGTGTTGCTCAGGCTAGCCTCAAACTTCTGGGCTCAAGTCTTCCAAGAAGCTGAGGGTCTACACCTGTGCCACCATGGCTAGTTTATGTGACATCCCTGAAATGATAAACAAAAGCAAGGACAGATTAGTGATTGGTCGGAGCTGGAAAGTCAGTGGGGAAATAACAAGAAATTTTGATACGCAAAATCTGACAGAGATAAAATAATTAGGACTAAGCACATGCATGTGTGTGCTATGACACCTGACTGGGAGCTATGTATTGTGTGACAATGTGACATACATGCTCTGTATGTTTTCAAGATGTCATCATTGGGAAGAAACCGGGTGAAGAACAATGGCATCTTCTCTATTACTTCTTACAGCTGAGTTTATGGCTATTTTTAAATACAACATCTGGGCCGGGTGGTGGTGGCACATGCCTTTAATCCCAGCACTCGGGAGGCAGAGGCAGTAGGATCTCTGTGAGTTTGAGATCAGCCTGGTCTACAAAGCGAGTTCCAGGATGGCCAAGGCTGTTGTTACACAGAGAAGCCCTCTCTGCGGGGGAGTGGGGGAGACAGGTGGGTTCCTGCCACAGATAGGGCTGCCTCAGGAAAGCCCCTTTTGGCCTTGGTAATTTTTGAGATTAAAAACTACCACGGTTCTTGGTGGTTCTGAATAAGCACGGCCCTTATCCAGGTGTCACTTTGAAGACAAACAACGGAGCTTGCCACGATGGAGCAAAGGCCAGCACGACTTAGATGCTGATGGAAAGAGTCACAGTCATTTGAAGAGTCAAGAAGACCCTTCCACTGAGAAATCACAATGGCAGCTCACTATGGGGAGCTGAGGAGAACGGATTAATATAGGGTCCTGCGACAAACACAACCACCAAAAGTTCTCCAACACGAATTCCTCAAAATGAGAGATTCCTGCCCAACACAAACAGACAGCAGCTTTGTCTGTCAAGACTTGTATCATGTGCGTGTTTACAACTGGAGGAAAAAGGCTTCACGTTAACCGGCAGTTTGTGTTCCTGGAATTTCTTGCAATTTGATCTGAATCATCTTACAGAATATTAGTATCAATAAAATCTTAAAATATTATTTTTTAAAAAAAATGAGCCTGATTTTTCTCAAAGATCTGTTAATCTTACCAGACAGAAAAAAATTCCAAATATAATGTTAAAGAAAGACCTATGGAGAAGCTGGGGAAAGTTCCAAGGGAAGGGCAGAGGCATCTGTGTTCTCTCCCTCTCTCTGTTTATGTTCACATGTTCACACATGTGCATGAGCATGCTAGTATATGGGTACGGGGCATCAGAAGTTGTGTAGGGTACCAGAAATGAAGAGTACGCTCTAACCACTGCACTGAGAGGCCCCTGACTGTGGAGTAAGGAGCAGATGGCGTGTCCCTATGGGAGCCCTGAGGTCCAACCATGAGTTTTCTGCCTTACTCATCTACCATTAGACAGAGCTAAATTACCCCAGCTGCTGACACCGAGTCTTGGTTTTTTCTAATGAACTCAAACTGCACACCGAACAGCAGGTTCTCTCTGGGTGGCTGTGGCTGCACTGGATAAGTCACCAGGCTTCAATTCTGCTTCTGTTTGGCTAGCCAACCGCAATTCCATCGACACCCTCTCGAGTGTGTCCTCTGAGCACCAGGAAGGGAGCCCCGGCTGGACTGAGAACTCCTCCAGATCTGTAATGACAATGGGCACCTACAGGCTGAGTTCTCAATGACAACAGCATTAGGATCATTCAGGGCCAAGGAAAATAACTGACAAAGGAAAGGGAAATGGACAGGCTCACGGAACCGCAGATGTGGGCTTCACTAGGACTTCATCCATCTTGGCCCTCGTGAGGGTGGGAGCGTCTGCTCAGGGCCTGCTGGCTGACTGGAGGGGCCTGGGGTCCAGGAGCTCAGTGAGAAAGTGAACGAAAAGGACTCACCTTCATCAGACGCAGCTTCTGCTGTTTGTTATTGAGACAGGCTTTCATTCTCCAGTCTCTGCTGGCCTGGGACTCGCTCTGTAGACCAGGCTAGCCTCCATCTCACAGGGATCCACCTGCCTCTGCCTCCCGAGTGCTGGGATTAAAGGCATGCACCATCATGTCCAGCAGAAATGCAACTTTTAATATTATTTCTTGTAATAGCAGTATACAGCGTGTGCCTAACAGGATCTTAAGCCTGCTCCAAACACTGGCAAGCCCGTGTCTCTCTGAATCTCTATCACTTTGCTCATTTGGTGACATTCAGACGACCTCTCCAGAAGCTTTACTTGGTCAGTGGACCTTCTCCAGGCATTTTCAACCTGACCCTTGCCGTCCACCCCTGGTCCTCTCTCCTGGTGGCTCATCAGTGGCTTGGGCTAACAGTGGAGAACTGGATGTGTTTGGGGTCCAGGCAGATCTACCCCTGTCAGCTGAGTGACCGCCAGCATTTTAACCTTTCTAAACCTATTTCCTCAACAACAAGGCAAAGCGTTTCACTCTGCGGCCTTTGGGGTCAGACTACCTGGTTTTCATCCTGGGGTCACTGTATGCTCTCTGGGTGCCCTTGGGTCAGTTATTAATCTTTTATTGATTTCAGTTTCTACACCTGTAGAATGGATGTGCTGTGTAACAAAGCTTTGCTTGTTTGTTTTAGATTGCCTTGGGGCTTCTTAAACAAAGACTGCATTTTTATATAGATTCCCAAAAGGGAGGAAGTAAAAGCTAAGGCAGATCAGCCAGTGCCCAGCTGCTGCCAATGGCATGCCCCAATGCTTATACAACGCCAACAGCCAAGACCAGGTGACCTATGGGTTCCAGTCGTCAGCATGCCACTAAGCTGGCTACCTGTGCAGACTTCAATGGACGTGCAAGACAAAGAAATTGGGTTCAGGGGCTGGGGATATGGAGCATTTGCCTGGCATGTTTGAGGTTCTGGGTTCTCAGGGGTCTCTGAGAGGGACAGAGAAAAAGACAGTGAGAGAAGGTGAGAGAGAGAAAGAATTTCCTGGCTCAGAATAGTGACTAAATAATAGCAAACATCAAAGCAAACCCAAGGTGGATGGAGAATTAGATTACAGGACTTTCAGAATTGTCACATTATATAAAATGTCTACTTTCAAGCAAAGATGACCCGGCAAGCAAATAAAATATGTCGTATTTCTCACCATTATCTGTTTTCCCTGTACAGTTGATTCTTGTTATTTATGGGCTCTGCATTTGTGGACTTGTCTCCTTGTAAACATTAATGTGTAATCTCAAAATCAATACCTAGGGCTCATGTTGCTTTTGCAATCATTTGGGACAATGTAGAGTGGTAAACAGTTTGAGCCGTAGGCACGCAGCTGTGCACACGGCAGAGCGACATTTTGCCATCTCGGCTCGGCTCTTACACTGTTAACGAGTGTAGTGCAGTTAGTGACAGAACGCTTGTTGTTGGTGCTCCTTGTCTCACAAATGTTCCTGTTGAGGACATGCATGTGGGCAAGCTCTGATGGGCGAGACTTCAGTGGGCTGAATGGCTGTGGGCTGAGTTGGCTGTGAGTTTGGAAGTTTATGAAATCAGTGATATGTATTAGATAAGATAACCTTAAATAGAAGTAATGCGAGGTTGGAGAGCTGATGAGTTACAGTGGTTTTCTGCCAGAGGCTTGCAGGAACACACTCTGTTTCTCCAGAAGCAATGACTTGGTATTTTTAATTCAGAGTTTATGGTGACGTTGTAGAACACAAAAAGCAGGAATTCGTTGTGTACATGTCTGATGTAACAGGCAAAAACATGGCGATGATAAAAACTACCCTAGGAAATCATTTCTCCGAACCTTGAACTTGGGCTGGATTTGCTACTAGACTTTGCCAATAAGACACGGCAGTGGTGTATAAATTCTGGAGCCTGGGCCTAAGAAATTCTACAGCTTTTGCCTTTGTCCTTTTGGAACAACTGTCCTGGGACCTTTGCGTACGGAGGTGAACTGAGCCTGCTAGAGGAGGAAAAGCAACCAAGGTACCCAGGCAGCGGCTACACACGTGAACGAGGGCATCGTGGCTTCTCCAGGCCAACCCCAATTGCCCAGCCAAATACAGCTGTCAAAATAAGCCCAAGAAAAACCAGCAAAAGAGCTGTCCAGCTGACCCACAGAATCAGGTAAAGTCAGAAATTGTTGTCAAAAGTGTAAGTTCAGTGGCAGTTTATCTTAGAGGAACCAATACCTGGCGCACCTGCTGACTTAGAGTTCAGTGTGGTCAGGGGACTTACTGTGGCAAATTAAACGTGTTACATGTCACTTTAGAGGGAAGCACTTACTTGCTCTTCGCCTGCTGTGACATTCATGGAGATGTGTCCTGATAGAGAGTTATGAATGGTTGTGGTACTGAGTCAATAACAAGGAAAGTTGCCCTGAAGAGCTGCCTGAACCCAAAGAAGATCTGCTGTGACCTCAAATGAATTAAACATGTTATATCCCGCCTAGGACTGGGGGATGCTTGTTCCTGCAGCATACCTAACTCACTCTAATTGGCACAAAATTTTCTATACAAAACCTTCCAGCCACACAGAAAAAAAAAATTCTAGACCCTTCTGAGAAGAGATAAAAGCACTGAACTTAGGCCGATGGTTCAGCGTGAAGTTGCCTGGCGCTCATCACAAATATCAGCTTGCCTCTTCGAATCCATTTATTTCATATGCATTTGTGGGGTTCCCTGTTGATTGACTGCCACAAAGCATGGGCTTGATCCCCCTGACAGTCTGATGGTCCTTGGGGGAAACAAGGAGTTGATCCTGAACCAGCCTGGTAGACACAGTGCGCAGAACAGGGAGTGCCAAGCAGCTGACCTTGCTGTCTTTGCTAGGCTGTTCCCCATTATCACAGGCAAGTTCGCCTTACAGCTCAGTTGGCATGCCACCGCCTTCTCGGATGTCAAGTGAAATGAGATGTAAAATGCACTCTGAAATCTAAACGGCAGCTGATAAAAATGAAAGTTTCTCCCCAGTGTTTATGGGTAATGCTGGTGTTTGCAGCTGAGCCATGGGGTGTGAGTAGTGTAGACAAAAAGACCTCTGAGAAGACAGGCTGGCCCGGGCTAGGTCTCTGTCACAGGTGGGAGCGTCCCTGGCATAGGTTTCCATGAGCTCGGAGGGGCTGAGGATATGGAATTGTGTTTGGCAACTCTGGACCACCTGATGACGAACACCACTACTGTTGTGTCGCTCAGGGTTGGTGGCTTCAGATAGGGGCTGATCAGCACCAACACTCGCAGCCCTGGGGAGGCTGGGTATTTCTGACTTTGCTAACATGGTCTTCTGCTTTGCTGAGGGGAATTGTTCATTGCCTCTTCTGCAGAGCAATAGCTCCTTCCTCTGGCTGCAGTCCCAGCTTCTGCAACCATGTAATTTATCTCCCCAGACTGCTTGGTCCACAGTTTCCCAGGTCTCTAGTCATGTTCTTCTTTTTCCCCCATGGTGACTCCTTTTCTGGAGTTCTAGATTTTCTAAGTTAAATTTCCGACGTTGACAAATGTACCCAACTAAACAATAGTGGAGGAAATAGACTTGATTTTGACTGAAAAGAAGAATGGACACCAAGCGGGTGTGCTGGCTAGTTTTATGTCAACTTGACACAAGCTAAAGTCACCTGAGAGGAGGGAACCTCAATTGAGAAAATGCCTCCATGAGATATGGCTGTAGGTAGGCCTGTAAGACATTTTCTTAACTAGTGATTGACAGGGGAGAGCCCACTGTGGGTGGTGCCAACCCTCGCCTGGGTCCTGGCTTCTGTAAGAAAACAGGCTGAACAAGTGGGAACAAGCCAGTAAGCAGCTCTCCTCCATGGCCTCTGCATCAGCTCCCGTCTTCAGGTTCCTGCCCGGCTTGAGTTCCTGTCCTGACTTCTTTCGATGATGAACAGTGATGTGGAAGCATAAGCCAGATAAACCTTTTCCTCCTTAACTTGCTTTGGCCGTGGTGTTTCATCACAATAAGAACCCTAACTAGACACAGGGCCTCTTGACAGACATGTCTCTGCAGCTCAAGAAAGCCATGTCTTGCTGACGTAAACCCCCATCAATCCCTAATCTAGTGAGAATTTCCCAGAGCAGCCTCTATGTGGAATGTCCCTGCCCTGTCTTATTCCCATATGACCGCTCCCTCTCCGTTAACTCCAAATACACCAGCAAGTAGCAAAGGCATTGGGGACAGGAACTGGGTTAAGATCATGTGACACACTTATGTTCTCTCTGTGCTTGTCTCTGATTCTCTGCTGGATTTCTGCTCAACAGTCCCATTATTGCTTCTCTGGCCTCTGCTTCCTCATTCCCATCCCCTAGTTCAGAACCAGTCATACAACATCCTCCAGGGAACAGCCTATAGTCACTAAGGCCATTGCGCCTCCGGGAATGGAGGTGTCCCTACCACAAAGAGAGCTGGCAATGTGAAAAGTCAGTTGACGGAAAACTGTGTACCTCCCTGGGGCAGTTCGTGGCTCACAAAGCCCCTCTGGCCAGCGAGGAAGGTCAGTTTGGCCTCCACTTACCTCAGTGTAGGAAGAGGCCGTGTGGACTTGATGGGTCCCTCAAGGCTTCTGGAGTATGTTGTTTCCTTGGTGAGGTAAGTAAACACGCCAAGAGCACAGGCATGGCATGTAAATGCCTGTGAAAGGCAAGAACAAAGGGAACGGGAACAGGTCAAAACAAAGGGCAGAAGAATGACAGAAAATAACTTGGAACCAGAACACAGTTCCTAGTTTTGGCGGGCCTCACGCTGGCCATAAAATTAGCCTGGAACGACTTGCTGGGCTTTGAGAATCTGCTTGTAAAAATGGGAGATGCCCTTGCTCCCTCGCTGTGAGGTGAAAGCGAGCCCATGTGGGAGAGGGCATCACAAAACCATGGGAAAGTCCACTTGTTTTCGCTTCATGTCAGCGTAGCAGAATCTCAGAGACAGCTGAACTAGCTCTTCCCAGGCAAGCCCTTCTTCTCCTACCAGGCACGTTGGTACTTGTGGAGATATTGCTCAGTGCGGCAAGGGAAAGCTCCTATTGTGGGATCACTGTCCTGGTCAGCCATTGTAGTTAAGACTGTTCCCTCTAATACGGTGCCAAGAGCAGACCGCTCAGGGTGACTCCAAGGAACAGAGGGTAGAATTAGGCTTGAATTCAGGGGCAAGAGCTGGTGGGAGAGCTACTAGGAACAGAGCTAGAGCCAAGCTCAAGAGGGTCAAAGAAAGAAGGAAGAACCACTAGAGAGGACCAGCGAACAGGGGTGCAGAGAGGAGGCAGGACAGCCCCTACCTTGTTCAGTACGCTGGAGTGCAAAAGTGCTGTTGCCATGGTGATTTCATTGACTCCTATGTTATATATAATACCCTGGGTCTCATGAAATTGCCACAGTTGCTCAGAGGGGTTAAGTGACTTCCACAGTATCACAGAATTAGTATTTAAACATCATAGAGAAATGGGGTTAGGATCTTTTGCTAAGTGAGACATTTAAGTCCCTCTCCCCTTCAATTTCCCTGGGAAATTTATAGTTATAGGCTGCCTAACGTAATGTCAATGTAGAGGAATGGGTGTGTTTAAATGGCCTTTGGAGGTCTGGTGGGGTTGTGGCTGTGATGGAATAGAAAGGAACTCTTAGTTTATCATGGGACCAAGTCTCCAGCACTGGCCACTGGAACCATCACTTCTGCAGGAACACTGTTCCTACGGCTTGAGTGTGTCCCCCAGAGCTCAGGTGTTGACAGTTCTGTCTCCAGTTCAATGGCATGGAGAGCTGCCTAGCAAACAGTGATCAAGTCGCAAGGCCTCTGCCTTCCTCAAAGAATGAATGAGTGAGTGAGGAGTGAACGAATGAATGAATGAATGCCATAGAGTGCAGGCCCCTCTTCTATCTTCTCCCAGTCTTGCAAAGCAAGACAGCTGGGACCTGTGTCTTTTCATATGCCCCCCAGGTAAAGCTGAATGAATGAAATGTAGGCCTGGGTCTCACTAGCAACTGTAGCACAAATAATAAAAACCCAGACACAGATATTGGGGTTCAATAGAAGATCAGAAAGGCAAATCAGCCAACTCCTGGCTCTTACCTCTACCTCAGACTGAAGTGGCGGTCCTGCCTCCACAAATCCTCAGAATGAGACTGAGCTGAGAGCTGTCTCCTCCTGTTTTAAATTCCTCTCTAGTGCTAGATTAAAGGTGTGCACCACCACCTCCTGTTTTCTATGGCTAACTAGTATGGCTACTGAGATTAAAGGTGTGTGCCACCACTGCCCGATCCGCATGGCAATGGAGGCCCCGCAGAGAGAGCTAAGGCCAGGAAGGGCGAGCAGGTAAATTCCATTGCCTTCTTCCCCTTCTCTGACTTGTGCTGACTCTCCTGTGTGCCTGAGCCCTACGCCGTCTTCCTGTGCCGTGAGGGCTGGCTTCCTTTCTGTTCTTCCATCTTTCTCTCTTCCCTGCACTGTGCTGTGACCACCCCAAGCCTGGGCCACCAACTACTCAGACACCTCCTCTTCAAGACAAATATCGGGACCACATCCCCATCTCTTGCTCCTTCTGTGCAAAGATCCTTTATCTCTGTGAGGTCTTTGGACTGGAGTCCCAAGTCCCCACCCTTGGTGAAGCTAATGTAGTGTTTGATGCAAGGCAGTAACACTTACCAGGTTACATTCAGCCTGGGGCTCGGGACCAGGTACTCTAGCTGAACACGGCACAAGACACACTAGACAGGTGACATTCTCGGAGTTCCATGGTTTTCTAAGGCTCACGATAACATGGATTTCTTAATATGAAAGGACAACAAAAGAAAATTAATGTTCTTCATCCTTTAAAAAAAGGTGATGAGACAGGCAGAGCGGCGCACACCTATAATCTCAGGGTTTGGGGGACTGAGGTAAAAAAAAAAATCTCAGGTTCAAGACCTGCCTCTGCCTGGACTATGAGGACGCGAGGTTTTCACAAAACAAAAGCCAAAGGGATGAAAAAGTGAGCAGTTTTTATACAGTAGCTTCGATCTGCTTTGCAAATTGCCACAGACAGTAACAAAGTCTCCAGCGAGGGGAGAAGCCCTGTGGAGTCAAGGTGTCTTCTGCTTGCTCAGCAGCAGAGCTGTTACCAGAGAGGAGGTCCCAGCCTTCAGGACCAGCCATCATTTCCGCTCTCCTTCTCCAGGAATCGACCCTTGCTCAGGTTTGGTAACCATGGAGAAGCTACCTCTGAGGTTAGGGTAAAACTGAAACCTGAGCATTCCCAGGGCATGGCCCTGGCTTGTCCCTCAGCTGAGAGCTGCTGCGGCCAGCAAGAGCCAGCAGGAGGGGAAAAATGAGACCTGTCCCTTGCATGGTGGAGGAGCTGCAAATCCCAAGGCATCCTGCATCCTTCTTTCTTCAGCCAGAGCGGCCTCGGGAACTCTGCTGGCATCTGTCCTAGCCTACTCCTCCTCTCTGTGCGTGCTTGGTTCATTCTGTCTTGTGTCTCTCCATAGCATTTTTGATAATTGACCCTGTGATCATGGGCGGACCATGATTCCTGGTGAAGATCACCCACAGTGGGTGTCTGCCCAGTCCCCATTTCCTAGATGCTGTCCTTCCAGTTTGTATCTGCCTCCCTTCTCATTTTCCTGCTTCCTTTGTTTTTAGGAGGCGTTTGCACAGATTAGAAGGTGAGAATGCTTTATTTGTGACTTAAAAAGCTGTTGGATCCAGGAGGCTGGAGAGATGGCCTAGCAGTTAAGGGCTCTACTGTTTCTGTGGAGAATCCTTTTTGGTTCCCAGAACCCTACATATCATGGCTCACAACCATCTGTAATTCCAGATCCAGGGGAGCTGATACCAAACACAGACACACAGACACATAATTGAAAATAACGGTTGAAAAAAAAAACTTTAAAAAGCTGCTCGATCCTGACTTGCCTTCTCACATGTGAGCCGGGTCTCCTTAGTTAGGTCATTAGCTGGGGGCTGAGGATTCAGCTCATGGGGGCAGCATAAGCTCTGTAAGGGCAAGGCCTGTGTTTTAGCCTTGACGTTGAAAAAAAGAAAAGAAAAATAAAAAGTTGGAAGCACTTTTCTTTTCAATTGTTTCTGAACCTTATTATAGTTACTGGGTAGGGCAAGTTACCATTTTAAAAATCTTGTAAAAAGGACACAACATATTTACATAAGCCCTTGAACATTGGACCAATGGTTATTCAAGAGGAAAACTTGCCGGCACTTAGACGCTTAACCAATGTTCTTTGGCTGGCCTTTGCCTGTCCGTAATATCGTAAATGTCGTGGACTTGTAGCATCACATCCGTAGCATCACATCCATAATTGAGCACCTCCCCTACAGCCTTCTGATAAATGAAAGCAGGCTTTCCGCATGAATTAGGAAGGCCAGCGTGTTAATGACCTCCCTAGCATTTAACAAACCCGCCACTGGCTTGTCATTGTTCAGACATAATGAGCACCATATTACAGTCTGGAAAGAAGCACTCTCCAGACAATTGGTTCCCAAAGGTAGACTGAGTATTCTTTTGTCTCCTCGAGTCCCTGTATAATGTAGGGCAATAGTTAGTTGGATAGAAAACTGTTTTAAAGTTTTATTTAACAGCAATTCTCCAAATCCAAGATTATCAATAAAAGGAAGCAGATTTGAGTTTGTTAAAGTTAGAGAGTCTAACACACGCACGTACACACATACACATACATGCACACACACAGACACATACACATGGTAGGACTGGGGAGGTTGCCCAGTGGGTAGAGCACTTGCTCTACAGAAATGAGGACCTAAGTTCTTATGTCCTGTCTCATGGAAATAGCATTTACCTGCAATCCCAGGGCTCTTAGGGGGAAACAGGAGGCAGAGACCGGAAGCTTCCAGAAGCTCACAGAACAGCCAGCCTGATCTACACAAACATCAAACAACAAAAGTCCCTGCCCTAAACAGAGTGAAAGGTAAAGACTGGCACCCAGGTTGTCCTCTGACTCACACACACAGCATGGCACGGGCACTTCCCCCATGCACACACGCACACACACATACAGACACATGAAGGTTGATTTTAAAACATACACTTTGTTGACCTGGCTTCCAGCTGGGTGATGAGCAAAAGCCCTGGGGCCTCACTTTGCTCAGCTGTGAAAGAGCCACCATGCTTGTACCTCATGCTTCACCCGCCGTTGGAATAAGGGGTGCATGGAGCAGATACCTGAGGACAGCTGACTTCACCCGCCGTTGGAATAAGGGGTGCATGGAGCAGATACCTGAGGACAGCTGACTCAGAGGACCAGCAATCGCGGCTCGGTTGTGACGGAATGTGAGCTGCTACCCACAGAATTCCAGGAAGACATTCTGCTCAGCCTCTTTCAAAGAACCTGTGAGTCACGTATGATTCGATGTAGCATTTACATCCCAGCAATTATTCTCATAGGGTCCTTTAAAGACCAGTTCCTCCTTTCCCAGCTTCATTCTCTGTGTTTTCTTGGTAAAACTTCTCTTTGGCAGCATAGAAGAACAGTTCTGTTCAGACTAATCAAGCATGTTTACCCACATCTTAAAGGATGGGGTCTCAGAGGATGAAGATAGAGCAGCCTAAAAACAAGAGAACAATAAACATCCAGACCATCATATAGAGTGCGTGTGAGCAGTGGTCCACCCAGCTCAGTGCTAGGTGTCTCTCCTGCCACCCCCTTTGCTTTACATCCTCTTGTTCAAGTTAATCTTGGAGTCGGGTCTGAATTCACTACCAGGACCCCCGTCTCCACTGTTTTCTGTTCCTTATTTACGGTGTCTCCCTGGTTCTGTGTTTGAGCTGAACTAGGCATTTCATTATTTGGATTTCTTGGTTTCTTGGCTCCAGATAAGTGACAGCAATAGCAAGATCAAAATTAAACAGAGCTTTGATAGATGATGAGCTGGCCAAGACATAACCAGGCTGCCTCAAACATTCCTGGGGCCTGCAACCAAAAAGCCAAGGGAAGACCATGTTCCTTGCTCATCTGGGAGGTCTCTCTTGACCTCTCCAGCCAGCAAGCTCAGCCTATGAAGTGTTCCGTGCACCTTCGTTCTCAAGGAAGATGCAGCCCCTGACTCCAAACTGCACTGGAGAGATGTGCTAAGTGGACCAGCGGAGAGTGAACAATCTAGACTTCAGCATCTTCTCACATTATGATGATTTTAGAGGAGCCAGAAACAGGTTACAGACACTGGCACTGCTGTAAAAGCCTTCCTGGAGAAGGTGGGACCTGATTCCGTCTTCGTGGACCAGGACCTACCTATCAGTTACCTGACCCCGTCTTCGTGACCCAGGATCTACCCATCAGTTACCTGACCCCTGTCTTCGTGGACCAGGACCTACCCATCAGTTACCTGACCCCTGTCTTTGTGGCCCAGGACCTGCCCATCGGTTACCTGACCCCGTCTTCGTGGACCAGGACCCACCCATCGGTTACCTGACCCCGTCTTCGTGGCCCAAGACCTGCCCATCGGTTACCTGACCCCATCTTCATGGCCCAGGACCTACCCATCGGTTACCTGACCCCTGTCTTCGTGGTCCAGGACCTGCCCATCGGTTACCTGACCCCGTCTTCGTGGACCAGGACCTGCCCATCGGTTACATTTTAACCTCCCAGCTCTGTCAGTCATGTCGTGCATTTCCTTAGTTACTTTTGCTTTGAGTTTTCACATGGAAAAACCACTCTAGGCAAATCTAAGTTCTCTCTGCATTTCATTTTTGTGACCTTCAAACCGAAGACTAGCTCCTAGAGACAGCCACTCCTGCCCTCACCTCCAGCGCATGTTGTGGGAGAAACTTTCCCAGATGAGACACTGAGACACAACTCAGTGTTCGCTCACTGCTGCTCACCCCAGCCAGGGTGGGTGCCCCAAAGTCCAGCTTAGCGATCCAGGGAGGTTTGACCAGGCTTACTTACAGGAAGGAGCAGGATGTCTGCAAAATTCTCAGGCTTTCCTTGGGCTCTTGAGATAGGTTCTCGTGTATCCGGGGCTAGTCCCAAACTCACTGTAAAGTCTAGGATCTCATGTATCCTACACTGTGAAGTCCAGGATGACCCTGAACTCCTCCTCCTCCCTCCTGAGTCCTGAGATTACAAGCCACCATGCTTAGCTCATGCAGCCCTGGGGAATAAAGTCAGGGTTTCCTGCATGCTAGGCAGGCACCCTACCAACTGAGCTATACCCCCAGTTTCTCAAGTTTATTTTTAATGGCTTCTAAAATTCTTTTTTCAAAAAGGTAAATTTTTAGTTTTTATTTCATGTATATGAGTGTTTTCATGCATGTCAGTGCACACATAAATGCTGGTGCCTGTGAGGGCCAAAAGAGGGAGTCAATCCCCCTGGGACCAGAATTGCAGTTTCAAATCACCATGTGTGTGATAGGACCAAATCCAGATCTTCTGCAAGAATAGCACGTGACTTTAACCACTGAACTATCTCATCAGCCCCAGTTTATAAGTGTTTTTAGAGCCACTGTACCACAGCCAAGTACCATGAAAGTTTCAGAGTTTCCAAAGCAAAGCATTGCCCAGGAAACAGGTTGCTTTGGATTTTTCTACACGATACAAGCTCTGGTTCTCCACTTCCTCTTCCAGACTTGGCTCAGAACTGTCCCCTTGTTCCTCTGCTGCTGTATGACAAGCCAGGGTGGGCATGTTTGCGTTTGCTGTCTCTGTCTCTAAATACCAACCTGAGGCTAGCAGTAACTTAGGAAATAGTTCCCCAGGCCCCATTTAGCTGTCTCCAGCTGCTTCTCTGTCCGGCGTGCTGGGCCACAGACAGTCCTGCACTGTTTACACTCATACCTGCGGGGTTTATACTTTGGTGAGAGGTATGAAAGACAAGCAGCTTACAGAGCTTCAGAATGGAGACAGACAGGGGTGGAGACAGAAGTTCTTGGGTGTCCCGGCCTTTTTATTTCCCTCTGTGCTGGGATTAAACTGAGGGCTTGGCGCATGTCAAACACACTTTGTCATTGAGCTACACCCCAGCCCTGCCCTGGCTTCTCAGCTTTGAAGGCTGTGATGGACTGGGGAGGGCGTGGGCCGTGAGTCACCGTAGTTCAACAGGCTCCCTTTGGCCTCCTCTTCCAATGTTTACATACATTTACCCACGGTCGTGTTTGCTGTTCCAGACATCCAGGACACCCAGGTGAATGACACCCCAGTCAGCAGGAAACTGTGACTTGGAATCGGTGAGCTACCTTTGGGCTTAGTTTGGCTCTCTGTTGCTATGACAGAACACTGACCTAAACCAACTGTGGAGCAGAGTGTTTATTTGGCTCGTGTGTCCCTTCCATAGACTGCCAGGGCAGACCCTGGAGGCAGCAGCTGAAGCAGAAACCATGGAAGAGTGCTGTCCTCCCCCACGGCTTCGTCGGCCTACTTTATTCTACAGCCCAGGACCACCTGCTCAGGTGTAGCACCGCCATTAGTGGGCCTGGGCCACCTCATATCAACCGATAATCAAGAACACGTCCCACAGGCTTGCCTCTAGACCAGTCTGAGGGAGGCACCTTCTCAACTGCGCCTCCCTTTCCCCAGATGACTATCTTGTGTGGAAGTGACAGATAAAAGCCCCCTTTGGCCTGGCCTTCACCTGCAAGCAGGGACTCTGGGGGCAGTAGGAGCCACTGAGCACGTGACTGGCGCTTGGCAGTACAGAAAGTCAGCGAAGGGAGGTGTGGTTCTGAGGTGGGGTCTGAGGAGCTCAGAGCAGGAAGGAGTCAGGGCACACAGTCATTGCAGTTTAGCAGAGACAATCGGAACAAGCACAGCACCCTTAAACCAGAGCATGCAGCCATGCTTTTCCTGAAACCCCACTAAAAACTGGAGAAACGATACCAAATTTAATTTCCGAACACTACTTTGGAGCACGGTTGAATTGCTCCCCACCCCTGCACCCAGACGGCTCTAGAAGCAGCGAGAACACCTCGGCGACCGTCAGTTCTAACGGAGCTGCATGGACATTCGCCTCCTGGGCACTATGAATGAGTTTTTGTTTGGATTTGAGTCTGAGCAACTGGGCAGCCTGTGTCCAGGGAGGTGAAATCAGAGGAGATTTAGGGCAAGGCCTGGTGTTTGCCGGGAAGGTAAAGAGACAGCTTGTATTTCTCACTTTGCTCTCAAAGCGTGAAAACAACAGGCCCGGCTGGCCTCTCTCTGAAGTGTTTGCCCTCCACATTGTTAGTGCCTTGCAAAGATTCCCTCCCGTACTGTGCAGTCCCCAGGGTGTGGGAGGACAGTCATCAGCAGGGGAGGTACTGGTGACTCATTTCCCCGAAGATCACTCCTTGTGTTCTTGGGGCCACGGTACAACACAGCTTTTCAACACGCAAAAGAAAATGCCTGAGACGGGCAGTCTAATTCAACAGCCAGCCTTTCCACAAGGAAGGTTGAGCTGCAAGGGAACTCCAGACAAGTGCACGTTAACTTTTGCTAGTAGATAAAGATATTCAGGCATTTTGTAATAAAAAAAAAAATCAAGGCCTGGGGCTGTAGCTTAGTGTAGCTTTCCTAGCCCATAGAAGGCCCTAGCATCCATCGCCGGCACCCAGGGGGGTTGGGGCAATCCATTCTTCTAATTCCACACAGGGTTTGAGGATTAAAGAAAGTGATTGACAGCCCTGAGATCTAGGATTTCTGAGGCTCAGAGAACTGGGGGAGACTCAGGCTCAGAGCAAAACTGCATTTAAGGAAAGGAATTGAAGTCCCGGGATGCAGGTCCTCACACCAGGATTTATCTAGTGTTGCGCAGCTGTTGGAGCTTCCCGTGCTAATAAAGACACTGCTTCTGACAGGATCTCTCCCAGCTCTCCAGAGAGGCCAAGGGGGAGGGCAATAAGGGGCTTGGGGAAACTGCCAGGACTCAGACTGAAGACAGAAATGCTGCAAGTGGATCCTGACGGCTCGGAGCCCAGACTGAGAGTAAGCCATGTAAGAATCTGTGCTCCTAGACACACTCCTAAGGCAGGCAGCCACAGGCCATGGGGTATTATCTTCCCATGTGTAGGTCCTGTCTCCCGGACAGGCCGCCCTCAACTGTCCCTCTTCTCACAAGCACAAACAAACAAGCCAGAGAATGGCTCCTTGTCAGGTGGGAAAGGTTAAACCACGAGTACCAGAGAGTGCTGGAAAATTTGACCCCCGGGGAGTGGAAAGACACCCGGCTTCTCCAGTAGGCCTGCTCGGAGAGCCTCCTGCCTCTGTGCTGCCCCACCCCGGGGTTTGCAAGATGGTCAGTGGTCAGTGCTCCAAGTATCAAAGCAAAGGCTGGACTAAGGTCTGGCTCTGACCACAGATCCACTGTGGCATCTCACCCCCCCACTGAGACCACTTCTAGTCCATCTGAGGCCTAGGCAGGCCTCTGTGCCTGTGAAACTCGAATCCAAGGAGAAACGTTGCTTCAAAGAAAAGCCAGGCCTTTGCCTGCGCGACTCCAAACACCCACCCTAGTGCTCAACTCCCTTGGACGGGCTAAGTCTGCTCTGCCATCCAGGGACAGAGCGTGGGGCCTGCACCACCCAGTGGGAGAAACCGGAACTGCATGTGTACCGTGTTCTCAGCACCCTCCCTATGCACAGTGTGCAACAACACATCTTGAGGAACAGTGGACTAGAACCCAGACATTGCCCCTCTAGGGTTGCTATCGTTCCTCTGATTCTTATGCCAGGAATAAACCAATTTCCTCCCTCAGAAGCCTTCTCCTTCCCTCCAGGGAAAAGAGACGGCAGTGGTGGTAACGTCAACAGTGCTGATTAGATAGCAACACCCACCATGTCAATTGACTGCAGTTTCCCCCAACTTCCCACATCCTGGGCCAATTCATGGACGGCCCAGGGCAGAGCTGGACGTCTCCATGACTATTACTACATGGAAGTTTGCAGCCCTGGGTTAAACATTACACAGAGGCAGCGGTTAGTCACCAAGCAGTCCTTGGCCTTCATTCTTGTCCGGGATGCCCATCGAGCGGAAGTGACCCACCGCTGACAGGGTGGCCACGCCAGAGCTCCTGGCCTTTCTTTTTCCAACTTCAAGAAAAGAAGGGTTATTCTATGTTGCTAACTTTGCCTATTTCTGGGAGCAGAGAAAGGAAGGGAATCCTGGCCCCAGGACACCTGCAGCTACAGGTGCATCCCTGCAACACCCCCCAAAGTGCTGCAGCGCCACCTGGTGCCAGAGTGATACATAGCTCCACCCAACCCGATACCCGGAGACTGTCCAGCCTGTCCTACAAGTAAGTGGGTAGGAGCCTCTGCTGGGGTAGGGGGTGCAGGTGGAGAGTGGGGGGTTAGTCACCTTTCCACTACTGGGAGCACCTAAACTTCTGAGACAGTCGGTGTTTACTCAGGAAAAGCTTGTCTGCTGATTGAGAGGTCTGACTTCTCAAGGCTGGCACTGTGTTCTGGCATCACGATGTCTCATGGCAAAAACTGTTCCTTTCATGACACCGTAAGGCAAAGAGAGAAAGAGGAAGTAGGCTGTGGCCCTCGGGTCTCCTCAACGACACAACCCCAGTGACCCAAGTTCCTCCCCTGACCTCTGACCTCCCCACATGTTCATGTACACATGGGCAGATAAACACACACACACACACACACAGAGTTCTGAAAGCTGCTGAGAGCATGAGGTGGGGTGAGCATCTGAAGAATGGAGATCGCTAACGGGTTTGGGTGTAGCGTATGAGGAGGAAAGGAAGACCGACTCATCGATGAACTGTCCTGAGCACTTGAGTACGAGACACAAATCTGCCGCCTACAGTCAGTCAGGTAAAAATTTAAGTCCCCTGCATATATTTTTTTTAAATATTTATTTATTATGTATACAATATTCTGTCTGTGTGTATGTCTGCAGGCCAGAAGAGGGCACCAGACCTCAATACAGATGGTTGTGAGCCACCATGTGGTTGCCGGGAATTGAACTCAGGACCTTTGGAAGAGCAGGCAATGCTCTTAACCACTGAGCCATCTCTTCAGCCCCCCCCCCCTGCATATATTTTAAAGTCATTAAAGTCACAGTGTTACTATGAGCTGAGCATTATTGGCCCCTTCTACAGGTGAGGAAGTTGAGGCCCAGAGGTTTCGCATGAAGTCACAAGCAAATGGAGAGAGCGGGACCAGAGAGTAGCTGCTACATCGGGCTCGCTCCAAAAAACAAAGTTAAAACTACAATTATTTGTTTTCTTTGTTTATTTCTGTGTGAGGGCATTTGTGCCATGGCATGGCTGTGTATGTCAGAGGACAAGTTTTCAGAGTTGATGCTCTCGTTCCTCCATGTGGGTCTTGGCATTCAAACCCAAGTTTTTAGCTTCGGCAGCAAGCACTTTTACCTCTCTCACAGAGCCCATTCTCTCCCCCCCCCCCCCTCCGTCTTGATAAAAGAGAAAAGTTTTTACCTGCGGCAGAGCTGGCAGCGAGGATGGGAATGAGTGGGTTTTGCTGCCAGGGGAGAGGAATGAGGATTTCCAGTTCGAGCATGTTCTGAGAAGCCTTTTAAACACCTCGAATGTCCCTCCAGTGGTGACGCGTGACTGGAGGTGAGGACTGAGGGCTGCAGGGTGGGATGCCAGGCCTAGAGCGAATGATGGCGCATGCGCAGATAGATCATCAGGCATGCTATCAGATATGCAGGAACTGGAATGGGAACGCTCAGGAAATATTTTCCTCAGAGGACCCCAGAAAGGCGCTGCCCTTGTCCAGGAACATCCCATGGGTCCTTGTGACACTGTGCATACAACTTCAGAGTATTCACACTCCCAGCCTCCACCCGGATCCGGAGACTGTGCAGGTCACCAGTGTTGCCGGAAACCTTCGCCTGCCCCTTGACATCACGATTCTAGATCACTGATGCAGTACCCCGCAAGGCAGGGACTGTGCCTCTCTGGAGGGTTAAGAATCGAGACTTTTGCCACCTGTCTACAGAGCTCAGCCTCTCAGCCACCCACCCCCGAGTGTCACATTTGTAGCTTTGTGGTTGGTTTTGCCCCAGGAGGAAGAGGAAGATGAACTCAGAGCCTGGTGCCTGCTTTCTCACCTGTGAGACGGCGCTGTCACTAGATAGTCTCCAGGTGTGAAGACAGGACAAGAACACCCCTGTGTCCATCAGCCACACTGCATTTCTAGCACTTTGGGACACTTCGCTGTGGCTGTGTGGTTTCCAGGCACCTTTCTGTTTGGGAGATCTGGGAACTGAACTCGGATCCTCTGTAACAGCAGTGTTCACGCTTAACGGCTGAACCATCTCTCCAGGCCTCTGTTTGGGAGAAGCCTCGCAAGGGGTTCCTGAAGGTGCACCTACCCGCTTCCCCCTTCCTCGCACAGCTGCGGACTTCCTATACTGTAGAAACCAGGTGGGGATGTGACCATGAAGGTATGGGGACAAGGCCTTGTTTCCAGGTCGTGGCGCAGCCCCTGGCAGCATTATGCAGCCCGTCTTAATTTTTGCATCTCTGTGGATTAGCCTTGCCTGGCTCTTTGGTTGCAAGCCTGTCCTGCAGCCTGTACGATCCCTGCAAAGGTCCCCAGCCTCCCTTGATGATGTTCTGGGTGAAGTCTCTGCATTTGAAGGTACCTTCCCTGCTAAGTGAGTCCCCTAACCTCGGAACTCACTGCGGCAGCTGAACTCGGCTCTCCTCACGGCCTAACTCATTTTATGTTAGAACAGTGTGTGGGTTTCTCTGCTCCTACAGGGAGGGCTCCTGGCCTGTCAGAGAGGCTCCCCATGAATCATGGAGCCCTCTGCTTGCTTCTCTCACAAAGCCTCTTGGCAAAGGACAAGTCTAATTACAAAGGTCAGAGCACCCTGTCCCAGAGACAACCCTGTGAGTTCTCTGGCTGGAGATGAGGCTTTGCAAGTCTAGATTCATCGTCCCGTCATCACTGGAATTCCTTCCAACTTCACAAGACCTGCAGAGACAGATTCACAAAGGACACAGTCTCAGACCCAGAGGCCTCTGTGGAGGCTCTGGGCTGCTCCTGGGTGGAGCCTGGTACGTTGGTGGAGGGCGCTGGCTGGGTCGGAACAGAGACATCCAGCATTTCTTAAGCTGGGGCTCCAGGGGTCTCTGGACTGTCCTGGGACACACCACCCTTTCCGGCGGGACACAAACAACGGCTCACAGGCACGCTGCAGACAAGGGTGCAGCTTGTTCCTGTGATTGCAGCACTCACATGCCAAGCCTGGGATGTGAGCCTGGGTCAGTGCCAAGTCTCTGACATCCCATCAGTGAATACTGCATACCATCCTACGGTTAAGCAGTAACCATGGTCATATTGCTTGACAAATGGCTGCTGCCCTGAGCCCCAGCCCCCAGTCAATTATGCCTGTCCTTTCCCAGAACCTCCATGTTTCTCCAATCCAGCAATTAATGATCACACTTGGCACAGCCAGCCCTTTCCAGTTCTGGTGTGGCAGGGTTTATGGTTAAGCATTTAGGACATTCCCTACCCTCAGAGTTCTCAGCAACCCTTCTCTAAAGAGCTGGCTGGCCCTGCTCACGACCAAAGCCCTATTCCACGTCTGCCTCACCTGGTCCCGCCTCCTCCAGGAAACAGTCCCAGTTCTGAGCCCACAGATCTCAGCTTCATTACTCTGCCTTTTCCATTATAATAACACGACATTGTCATCTACCAAGATAATGCTCAAGAACTGGGCTGAAAAGTAAAAATCACCAAAAATAACCTGAAGGTTGTAAATAAATTTACAATTTTGGGTTGGGCCTTCTCCACACCCATCCTTGGCCGAGGGAGGCTGGAGGTGGCATGCTACAGCCTTTAATTGGTTAATGGTTGCTTGGTTCTAGAGCCCTGCCTTGTCATTACCCCACAGCAATGACGTCAGGACTAAGGGCTAGAGCCAACCAGAGGAAGGCCTCGGACCACACCCTATGGGAGGTTCTTAAAAAAGACAGACCCAGCAGGGCGGTGGTGACCCACACCTTTAATCCCAGCACTCAGGCAGCTGAGGAAGGCAGATCTCTGTGAGTTCAAGAACAGCCTGGTCTACGAGAGCTGGGACAATTAAGACAGAAATCCTGTCTCGAAAAGCAAACAAACAAAAGACAGACCCAAGGGGACCTCAGTGTTAGGGAGTCATCAGTTACTGAACTCGTAGGGGGGGCAGTAGGTAATCTACTCCCGGGTTGAGGCAAAGGTGGGGGGTCACACCGAAGCAGGGGGCACGGTGCAAAAGTGCTCAGGCACAAAGTCCACATGTAGGGTGGGTACCTGACAGGCTTCTGCTGGCCAGGCAGGGATCCTTGCAGGAGAGACCTTGCCCAGTACCAGGGCAAACAACCGAGTGAACCAATTTCCCATAACACACCACCGCTGATACACTGCCGCCTTCACTCCTGACAGTCAGACTGTGGCACCTCTGAAGTCACCCTTTGGTGTCAAACACTCATCCTGCAGAGGGAATTGGTTGCCTGGGACTGGAATCTGGGCTTGGCGCTGCTTGGTCAGTGCCAGCTGTCACTTGGGATTGAATCACAGTCCAGCACGCAGCAGGAGGTCAATCCTCACCGTCCCACAGCCTTCTCCTCCCCAGCTTGATTCAGAGCAGCTGTTTTGCCCCACACTTGATCTGTACTCGCTAAAACCTGAACCAAAGGAGCTCAGCCATAAAGAAGCCAAAGTGTGGACCTGCTGGGTGGGATCTGAGTCACACCCGAGAGAGAAATGACTCAGACTGGACACAGGTGTCTCCAAATACCCTCAAGTGACTCACAGCAAACAGAAAAAAGGTGGCGCTCGGTGTCTCACTAGCAGCTCCATTTTCTCCACTTATCCAGGAGAGATTACAGCAGAACCAGCTGCCGCTCCGCTCATTTACGGCGTTAAACCCCTCCTCCCTGCACTTACACCAGGAGTCTTCACTCTGGTGGAGCACTTGAGTCAGCTGGAGAGTAATTAGAACCACTGGCGCCTCGTGCCTCCAGCAGAGAGCTTGTTCAATTGCTGTAGCACGGTCCTTCATGTTCACAGCTTCCAGAATGCCCCAGAGGATTCCAGTGTGCAGCCAAGGCAGCTGACCACAGTCTCTGGCCCATGAGTGTTGGGGTGGGGGCAGGGACCGGGGACGGGGACGCTAAACAGGCAGTTTGCTCCACATTCACATCCGACCCAGTTCCCAATGCACCTGCAGCTGGCTCGTGCCTTCCATTCGCGACCTCAGCTAGGCTCGTTTTAGATCTGCAGCCCTCCACAGTTTTCTAACTCTTCTTAGATTTTAGTAGCTTTTAAGCGTTAATTCATGGGACCTGTTGAGAGTTTGTCTGTGGAGCACCTATGAAAGCAAATTATCACATTTTAAAACCATGCGTGTAAAAAGTAAATTGACGTCAAAGAAAAATCATTGATTGTTCTTTTAAAAGATTAGTTTTTCTTTAACTGTGTATGTGTGCGAGGTGTGTGTGAGTGAGACTTACACGAGAATGCAGTGCCCTCAGAGGCCAGAAGAGGGTGTCAGATCCCCCACCACCCCCTCATCCCACCCCCGGAGCTGGAGTTACACTCGGTTGTAAACCACTTGATGTGGATGCTGGGAACTGAACTCAGATCCTCTGTAAGAGCGATACAAATTCTTAACCCTGAATCATACCTCCAAGCTCCGTTCTTCCACAGTTGTGGGATTCTTAAATTCTTTTTTGTTTTGTTTGAGTTTGTTTCTCTTAAGCCCATAGTTCATATGTATCATATATTCTCACCTGTTCCATACACATGATCTATGTTTGAGCTTCATTTGCTTTGTACTTGAACATGTACAAAGGTGAACAGAACAAATCCTAAGCTGGTGCACACTTACCTACCCACCCCCAGCCCCATACTGGTGCACACTTACCCTCCTACCCCCAGCCCCATCAGTTTAAGCTAGCTTCTACTGTGTAGGCACACCTTAGGTTTCATCTTATCCCATCTGTAAGTGTGTTAGTAAATCATTCAAAGAACATGATTTGTATTGTAGTCACAATTCCCCAGGCATCAAAACAAACGAATAATTCCTAGTGTTCATGAAATTTCCCCCGTAATTGCTTCAAAATTATCATACATGAATATTTTTAGAGTTTGAGTCCGAGAGTCTGAGTGCAGTTTAGATGCTGACACTGGTAGTGTGTGTTTAGCTTGTATGTTATCCTTACGGCCTGGGTTTTCTTTCCTATTTGTATTCTGACTCGGTTGTGTCCCCCGCATGTTTTGCTGACGACCTCACTATAGCGTAGTTTGCATGCCTGCTGTCCCCACTTTTCTGTAAACTGGCACTTGGTCTGAGAGTTTGCAGAAGTGATACTCGTAGGATATTCATGGGGATATTTGCCAAGCAGGAGGTCACGGTGGCTGTCTCTTTCTGCGAAGTTAGTGGCAGACTGAACACCTAGTCCGTTAATGTTTCAAGCTGTTCTCTGCATTGGGGTTTCTATGGCTGCAGTGAAAACCGCGACTGAAAAGCGAGTTGGGGATGAAAGGGTTTATTCAGCGTAAGCCTCTATGTCACAGTTCGTCCCGGTGCCCTCCTCTGTAGATCACCGAGAAAACGTCCCCACAGCCAGACCTTACGGAGGATTTCTCCACTGGAGTTCCCTTCCCTTCAGGGACCGCTAGCTTATGCAGAGCTGACCTAACGCTATGCAGCAGACTGAGCACAGGGAGTATCTTCTGGTGCGTTGTTACATTCCGCATCAAGAGGAAGGAGACGCAAAGGTCACTCTTTACTGTTAACATCTGGCGCAATTGCTCAGTTTACCTCTCTTATTTATTGTTTCCAGAAGAACAAGTTTATTTCTGAACATCCTCCATCTATGAAAAATTAGAGTTTTTTTCTGGTTTTTTTTTTTTTTGATCATTAGGAATGAATGGATTTTTTTTAAAAAAAAGTACACACTTGGTAGTTGTTTTTTAATTTTTTAAAGCAAAATAGGACTTTGTTAAGAGGAGGGCTGCAGAGATGGCTCAGCAGTTAAAATCTTGTATTGCTCTTCCCAAGGAACAAGCTTGATTCCCAGCACCCATCCCATGTCAGGCAGCTTACAACTGCCTGTAACTCCAGCTCCAGGGGATCTGATGCTCTCTTCTGCCCTATGCAGACACTGCACACACACACACACACACACACACACACACACACACACACACACACTTTAAAACTAATAGAAAGTTAAATGCTTTTAAAATAAAAGGTCTACTGTAGATTTAAGCACAGAGGAGAGGAGAGAGAGACAAAAGGGAAGAGATTAAGATATCCTTTTGGGAAAAGGATAGTCGTACAGGATTAGAAGGGCAGAGGCGGGTTTCTCAAGGGAGACAGGGCCCCAGAGGAGTTTCAGTTCACAGCTGTACTGATGCTCTGTGACCCCATTTTAACTAAGGGGAATAACCTGAAAATTAGATATGAAAAAAAATCAAACATTTTAGCGGATGTGGTGGTACAGTCTTATTACCTTGGCACTCAGGAGTCTGAGGCATGAGGATGGAGAATCTGAGGCCAGCCTGGGTTATCTAGGGAGACTCTGTCTCAAAGAAAACAAAATCAATCATATACTTTGTACAAGCTTCATCTTGTACATTTCCCACACGGCTCAAGATTTGCCTGTGGAGACATTGCTAGGCTATTGGGAATTCCCTTAATCTTTCATGTGGCCAAAATGTCTTCTGACTTTATTCTCTTTCCTGGTGTTAAAGTCAGAGTAGGGATGGTTTTAGTTCTGAGACCACCAAGTGTTCCCTCAGCCCTAGCACATGTGAACAAGGAATCAACAATGGTTTAAATACATACTACTTAGACACAGACAGTCCTGTGTGGAGGCCCAAAAATGTGAGCCTATTTCCATCTTGTCTGAAGGTCAGAGAATTTGAGGTTGCTCAAAATTGTTGACAACAACCAGGGCTACACATCCTGACCCAGGATGTGGTTACTTGGTTCTTCTGACATTATGATGGCTTACAGAGGTAGATCCACTCCACCCTGACAGATGGTCAGGATATGAAGCATACTTCTGTTCCTTCTTTTGTATTAGGAGGTCACCTGGGGAGTGGCTGCCTTCAGGATACTTGGTCTAGGGTGGCTTCACTATCTAAACAACAGAATTCTAATGACTTGATTGTTAGATTTATTTCTTGTGACAAGCCTCTCCGCCAATGCAAATAGTTCCAAGCAGACCAGATCAGACCGAATAAAAGATGCCCATGTTTAATGCAACGCTCCCTAGTGGTACTGGAAAGCACAGCTAGGGGAAGAGAAAGAAGGGGAGATCACGCCGAAACCCAGAGACCACGTGTACATTCTCTGGGGGGGGGCAGTTTAAGAAGCCTGTGGGAGTGGTCTTGACCTTCCCTGGGGAGGGATCACCATTTGGTGGGCCTTCTTGACCCTCCCTGGGATGGGGTCACCGTTTGGCAGGCTTTCTCAGAGGTGGAGTTTGGACTAAGGCAACTCCCAGGGGAGGGGGCTTAAAATGGAGCTCCTGCCCAGTCTTCCAAAGATGGGTGCCAGGGGCCTGGGATGAGGCTCCCAACGATAATATGCCAGACTATTTGTATAAAGGAGTGTTAGGGAGCTGGGGTGATGCTTTCGACCAAACATTGATGTCTCAAAGTATTAAAGCAAATAACTGTTCGAGTTGTCCTTTGTATCGTGTTAAAGAAGTCTTTTGTTGCCTTTACCCCTTTTATATTGGAGTATACAGGAGTATGGAAATTAAACACGGGCTAGAAAATGAAATGCGGGCAATTTCAGTGTTCATTGGAACTCCCTCCTGGTACTCTTCTATGTTTCTGTTTTATTATTTTTTTACTCATGTCTTTGTATTCTTTACTAATTTTTCTGATTCCCATGCCCCTGCCCTGGTAAGGTATTTTTGTCGAAGCTGGTCTCCAATAGTCCTGGTAGCTTCCAGTGTGTTCTAAAGCAGCAGGGAGGCTCAAGGGCACTGTTGTGCCAACTTAACCTGTATCTGGGTCACCTAGAGATCCTCTTAGGAGGCGGAGCCTGGGCTGTAGGGTTGGGACTGAGACACCACACAGGCTCCAGGGAATGCTGCGGCTAGGCTTCTCCTGCCCTGTAGGTGGTCAGACTTCAACAGGACAGATTTCCTGTTGATGTCAAATTGTTCAAACTCAGCATGGCAGTGATGGAGGCTTTGTGGAGGAGGTGGTGCTTTTGCTGGGACATACTCTTTTTGTTGTTTTGTTTTGCTGTAGCTTTGGAGCCTGTCCTGGCACTAGCTCTGTAGACTAGAGTGCTGTGGGAGGTCAGATGACACATCTGTTCGCAGTCGAGATTGCTGGGCTGGGGTGGGGCGTGGGGGATGCTCTCAGGTTCTCAGAGAGCCAGGGCTGCAGCTGCCACAGCAAGGCCAATCCTTGCAGCTCAGCGGTTCTCCTGCAGCTCCAGGCCTGATGACTCATCTTTTCCTTGCGATGACCTCTTTCTGAGCCCATGCAAGTACACACACAGAGTTACACAGAGCCGGCCATCACACCCTTCCGAACCTGCTTACAGAGTTAACCCTGACCTGCAAGCGCTGGGCTGACCAGCGATCTCTGCCACAAGGCCTTTGCATCTGAGAGCCCACTGGCGGGTGCTCCTATCTTACCCCACACCGCCCCAACTCATCCTCAGCATAAACTGATGTTATCATTTCTCTTCAGCCCACTGTCTGGGGATTTGTCAACTTGAGGTTTACTGGGCTTTTAAAATTGCACACGTTCCTGGGAGGACTGGCATCTGCTGCTTTAGAATGGGAGAGTGACCGGGCTTGCCTCCTGCAAATCAGGAACTGAGGAGCCCCTGAGTGTGCAGGGGTGCAATCAGAGATGCCGGAAGGAAAATTGAGAGGGTGGCTTCTATGCCTAGCAGGCAGGCTACCCAAGCTGAGTTTTGGGGTAGCTCAGCAGAGCTGAGTCCCAAATTAGGGTCTTTAGGGGAAATGGGAGGTTGCCAAAGCTATATATGTGTGTGTATAAATATGTATATATGTATATATATGTTATTACACACACAGAGTTAATTGAAATGCAACATCTCTTTCTGCTTCCACCTGCTGTGTATCTCCTCTCTTTTTCTCTCCATACTTCCTCTTCTCCATGTTTTCCTATGACTTTTATGATTCTAGAACTAAAAAATAAGAGTTTTCTTTCCTCCTCATTACGTATTTAAAAGACTCTGAGAGGCCAGCCTTAGCCCCTAACCGCTGTAGCACCATTTCTGAGGATGTGCTGCTTAGTCCTGTGCCTGACCCATGCGGGCACTCAGTAGCACTGGTTAAGTATACAAAAGGTTGGGTGAAATCACTTTATAGTTAGTTCTACGTACTGAGTTTGTGTGGGATTAATCTGTAAGTGAACACTAGCTTCCTGTAGGCATGAGTCTGTGTCATAAGGTGTCCTGAGACCCAGGACTAAAATTCTAAAGATGAGGCCAAGATGGGACCCAGGGACTAAACTCCAGATTTGTTCAGTCCCTGTTTCATCCCGGCATCTGGGGAGTTCAGTGGGCAGAGACTGATGGGGCTCTGGTGCCCTCTGTTGGTGTGTTTTCATGGTTTTTTTTCCCCCCTTTTCCTTCTGCCTGGGAATATATACTGTAGGGTAAAAGGGCCAGCCAAAGAAACCCACCCTGGCCCTGAAACCAGAACCAGAGAAAGAAATATGCTCTGGCACTGAAATTAAAGCCAAAAGGCTAAAAAGAGCCAGTGAAAGAAACACACTTTGGCCCTGAAACCAGAGCCAAATCTGCCCCTGACCAATTTAGCAGAAAACCAACCAATCCCTAAGCAGGCAATCTAGCCAATCTGAGCTCAAGGAACTGCAATCTGACCAATGCCCACCGTGAAAATCTTCTCCATGGAAAAACTCCACCCCTAAGAAGCCCCATATAAACCCTGTGCCTGTTCTGTTTGCTGTTGCCTTCTCCACCCTGGCAGAGGCAGCCACCCTCCTGGATTCTTCCCTCTGAATAAATCTCTTGAATGGGGTTTGGGTGAGACCTTCTTTCACCCGGATGGAGCAAAGCAGAGAAATATCAACTTCTCGTCTGAGCGAGAGCAGGGTAGAGTAGAGCAGGGCTGTAATGCATTCACTGGGGAAACGGAGTGGAGTTCTTCCTCTCTGGGGCAGGGTTCTTACACTCTGGGGACCTGAGTAACAACTTCACTTGGGAAACCTTCCCCTGGTAAAGCAGAACTGTTACATAGGGGAGAAACCTTTCCCCGGAGCAGGGCTGCAACGCTTACTGTGACCTGTGGTAATATTCCTTGGCTCCCGACTGCCAGGATCCCTTTCCATCTAAGCTGCAATGCTTACACATACACCTGTTTGTATTGGTCTTAGCAAAGTTAGGACTCGGGATTTCTGGTCTCACTCTAAGCCCTTTCCTTTGTGAATGTCAAGTCTGAAAGTGGTCTGTTTCTTCTAATAAAACTGAGCGTCAGAGGGAGCTTCTAGGAACCAATAACCCAAATGAGAGAGGAAAAAAAGTAGAAACGTCTTCTTTGCCTGGCTCAGAGCTGTTTCTCTGTTATCATCTGGTCTTCCAAAAGCTTTTGAGAGGCCTGCTCTGCTGTCCTCTAAGGGAATCATCCCCCCTCCCCCCAAGAGAAACAACCCTTCGCTGACAGAGACGGCTCCTGCCCGGAGGCAGGGATGACCTTTGGTGACTAACACACCGCTCCGGTTCTCCCCAGAGGCCCATGGACCAGCTGGACAGAAAGCCAAAGGACTTTGTCTGTGTTAGACCCTCGCCAGCAGCGGGTATCAGATTGCTCCTGGTTGGGGGTTACCAAGCACAGTTGCTAGGCAGGCGCTTGTTCAGCCCGAGGTCCCACCCACACAACAGGCATGCGCTTTGGAACCACATACAGGACTTGGACAGGCGGGCACTCAGGGCTGTGACAGAGCCAGCGGTGTGCTGCCTTCTGACACGTGATACCAACAGACAGCGCTGTTGCTGTCAGCAGAAGCAAGTGTGAAGAGAAGAAATCGGAGATCAGTGTTCTGATCCCAACTCTGCCACCTTAAGCATGACGGGAGAAGGGATTTCTTTCACCTCCCTCTTGCTTTGGTTCTGTGTAAAATGATAACAACAGTCTGAATAACCTCACACAATGACAGCGATTCTATAGGGTTTTTTAAAATAATAAAATGAAGTAATGCCAGGTGCACCCAGTTATTACAGGTGCACCCAGCCTGACTGCTTGCCACACTGTTGATGTATTGTGTTTACTCCCCAACCCCAGAACCTGTCACTGTCACCCAAGTATAGGGGTGACAGGAGCAAATTTGCTGTTAAGGAGTGTGCCCTCTAGAGAAGACAGACACACACACAGAGGCTATGCTGTCTGTACCGTTGGTATGCTGGGGCAAGGGGATGAGAGAAGGCAAGGAATTCCGGGAGTGAGAACTATTATTTACACACAAGAGCAAGGCAATTTCCCGGGAGGGAGCTCCGTGGACGGTGGAGGAGAGGGAAGGGCCCTGAAGCAAGGGTGTACACGAGACAGATGAAGACATACTAGTGTGGCCAGAACCGGAAAGGGAAGATCATGGGTTGGGCGTGGTGACGGTGGATGCAGGTGATGGAGGCGTTGGGTTTTGCTCTAAGAGAAGCAAGCATGGGGAAGTTCTAAGCTTTCGGGTGGCTTGATTTAACAAGATGGGAAAGGACAACTCCGGCTGGTTGGGATTAGACGTCAGATGTCCCTCTGACTCCAGGGAGAGAGGAAGGTGGCTGCAGCCCTGGGAAGATGCCACCATGAACAGCATCATACAAACATGGAGTTTAACCCCATAAGGCCATCTTTTTAAAAAGACTTTTTATGTATATGAGTGTTTTGCCTCTATGTACGTATGTGCACCACACGTGTGCCTGGTGCCTGAGGTCATCAGAAGAGGGAGGGGCATCAGATCCCCTACAAATGGAGTTTCAGTTGAATGCCCTGTGGGTGCTGGGAACTGAACCTGGGTCCTCTACAAGAACAACTGCTCTTAACTGCTCAACTGTCTCTCCAGCTCCCGGGGCCATATACTAATAGTGATACTATAGCTCTAATACCTCTTGATGTCATTAAGCATTCGTGTGTGTGTGTGTGTGTGTGTGTGTGTGTGTGTGTTAGTCCTGGCTGACTAGAATTTGCTGTCTAGAGCAGGTTGGCCCTAAAGTCACACAAAGATCTGCCTGCCTCTCCCTCCTACCTCCTGCCTCATTAAACATATTTTTAGCAATATGTAAATTTTGTTTGTTTTTCAAGGCAGGGTTTCTCTGTGAAGCCCTAGCTGTCCTGGAGTTAACTCTGTAGACCAGACTAACCTTGAACTCAGAGATCTGCCTGCCTCTTCCTCTGGAGTGCTGGGATTAAAGACATGCACCACCACTCGTGGCTAACAATATATAATGTTTAATATCAGTGCATTCCAGTCTATGAATACGGCACAATTTAACTAACTGATGTCCCACTTACATTGTTTTCGACTTTTAAACATACATTATAAATAACTCTGACAAACTTTCTAGTAAAATCTTGACACATTTTTTATGTCTTTTATTGCACGTGATATTCTAAAATTGCCCCCAGAAAGACGGTATTAGAAACTCTCCAAGAGTTGCTCATCTCTGCCCAGTTGCCACCCACAATGAGCAACACTTGGTGCTCACCACGTCTAAAAGCTGACAACAGAGACAATTCTCTATGTGGATATCCCCCCCCCTCCCCAGTTGCCTTGTCTAAATCCTCTGGCACTATGGTGAAGTAAGTATCCTTGCTTTGCCCCTCCTCTCAAGGAAGAAATATTAACATTTCCACATAGGCATGATATTGGCTGTGCCTGTGAAATTAAACATTGCCTAATTGTTACATTGAGTTATATTGCTCAGGGCTTTTTCATTTATATAAATGATATGTTGAATTTTGCCAACTGCTTTTTCTACTACTACATCTATTCAGACGACCCGTCTAAGTTTTGTCTTGCATTATTTGTGGTTAAACAACATTTATTGGCTTAAGTGTATTAAATTATCTTTGCATACCATACTTCACAATTGATTACGATGATTACTTTCTTGAATTTTCTGTGCTCGCATTTGGTGAGGATTTGCGCTTCTATGCCATTAGGAATAGCAGTCTGTGATTTCCTTTTCTCGTAATGTCTTTTTCTGACTTCGCTGGCTCGCCTTGTGAAATGAGTTTGGAATTGCTCTCTTCTTCAGTATTGTTGGAAGAAGTATTAGTAAAAGTTCCTAGGTTGGGCAGTGGTGGTACACACCTTTTAATCCCGGCACTCAGGAGGCAGAGATCTCTGTGAGTTCAAGGCCAGCTTGGTCTACAGAGCTAGTTCGAGGACAGCCAGAGCTGTTACACAGAGAAACCCTGTCTCAAAAAACAAAACAAAACAAACAAAAAGTTCTTTCAACATTTGATAAAACTCTGTTGTTGTAAGGTTATCAATACTATCAATAGAACTCTGTTGTAAGGCTATCAATACTAAAATGCCAAGTGGTAGTAGTGCTTGCTTGCGTTTTAATCCCAGTACCCGGCAGGGAGCATCAGGTAGACCAAGGTTACCCTGGTCTACATAGTGAGTTCCAGGACAGCCAGAGCTACATAGTGAAACTGTCTCAAAACAAAAATCAAACAAACAAAATAAAATGTCAGATGGGCAAAACTCCCTCCATTGAGAACCACTCCACTCCATCCTCCTGAGGCATACCGCACCCTCTGGTTCCTCGACAGGTGAGGAGGTGGGCTCTTACACATTTTGGCTTTGTTGTGTTTTGTTTTAACACAGAAAGAAACATCCCAAAGTTACCCTGATCACAGATGTAGAAAGGCATATGGTCTTTGAAATATCAGGGTGAGCTGCTGGAGGCTCTAGGAAAGGAATCCCTGAGGCCAGCTTGGGACAGATGTTGGGACCTAGAGGGGTCGGTCTGGCTGAGAATGTGGTGCTGAGAGCCTGAGCCCGTCCTTCTCCACCTGGGGATGGAAGAGGGGCTTCGCATAGGCACTCTGCTAGCTCTGTAGCAGTGATGGGGGATGGGTGACACATTGGGCCTCTCCCCCTTGAGTGCCCAGCCCTCCTCTCCCTAGCTGCCTCCAAATGACTCATCCTCAAGTGATAACTGAGTCAGAGCCTAGGCCCTGGCACCTGTTGCCTGTGTGTGGGCCGAGTGAGCCAGTTGCTCCTTACTCTGTTGTCATTGTCACTGAGAGTAAGATGTGGTCACCAGGGACCCTTCCCTGTCTTCCGGAATAGCCAGCGGCCATCACCCATAGCATGCTGTGTTTTCGAGGTGACACACACACGTAGCTTTCATGTTCCCCCAAACAGCCATAGATCATTTGTTTATTCTTCTAAATGAAAGGAGACCGAGTTCATTCTGTTGCAGCCGTAGTGTAGCTGTGGTTAGGCCGAGGTGTTTGGAGGGTGAGACTTTGAGTCAAGGAAAGGAAGTGCTAGCCTACTCTTCATTGTCATCACAGCAGTTTTCAATGGCTTGTTTTTTTGTTTTGTTTTGTTTTGAGTTCCCAGTTCTCATTTATACAGGCTGGCTGAGTCAACTGGGTCTACTCCAAATCCCAAGGGGGAAAAAACCCAACTGGACAACCAGGTTCAGTATCCACCTATCCATCATCTGGGTCCCAGACGTGTCCAGAAGAGCAAGGGTTTGGAGCCCAAAGAAGCAGGAAGTGGGTTGGAGAGGTGTCCCCCAACACCCTGGCTGCTCTGAACACTAGGCAGTATTAGAGAAGAGAGAAGTTAAACGTCACTTCATTACACATCAGGTGACGCTGAGACCTGCAGAATAGCACATGCGTGTCAGCAAAGACAACCCAGGCACAATGTCACCAGGAATAGCCACTGTGACCCTGCAGGTCTGTCGCTGTGGCCCACCTCTGATTTTCAAAACTGGCGTCTGGTAGACACCATGCTCCTCTCACTGGCTAATCTCAGCACAGGACACGGTAGAATATGCTGGAATGGAAGCTTGGATAGCTGAGAGTTTTTTTTTTTTTTGGGCGGGGGGGGGGGGCTGTACCAAGCCTGTCAAGGACCCCTACAGGGATCCCTGTGGTGGGAAGCCCCTGCCTTCATACTGACCTCCTTTGGGAATGCCCATAGCGCTCAGGTCCCAGACTCCAGGTGCATATTGACCCTTGGACTTCCCAGGCTAGGCAGCAAAGTTCAGACAACCTTCCCTCAGCACCACATGTGACCGCCACGCTGAGGACAGTGGATGACAACATGAGCCCTTCAAGAGATGACCACTGACTGCAGGGAGAAAAGGGAAGCACAGGAGCTGGCAGGGTCAGGAGGTGCAAACGCCTCTGGCCAAGTGACCGGCTTAGCTGTGTGGAGGCAGACGGCAGCCAAGAAAGACTTCACAGGGCTAAGGGGACGATGAGCAAAGCAAGAATATGGGGAGGACCCAGCGAGGACCCTAGAGCCCTGGGTTTACAGATAGCAATGTCGGGAGACAGTGCAGAAACGGAAGGTATTGAGGGGGAGTAATGAGGAATGCTACTGTCCCATCTGCAGTGGGCGCTGGTGGTGTTTGAGCAAGGGCTGACTTGAAGGAACGCAGCAGTTAGGGATGGTATATTGGGGGTGTGTGTTACACACAGGGGTTGCAGGCTTTGGGGTAAAAATCTACTGAGTTGAGAGGAATGGACCAGAAACTGTTGTAATTCAGAATCTAGATGCCTAGACCTTGGACTAAGGTATATGTGGGGATATGGGAGGAGAGTTTTGGCAATAGATATATGAAATATTAAAAAAGATTCCATGGAGTTGGGTATGGTGGTACATGCCTGTAATCCCAACATCCAGGAAGTGGATGAGGGGGGTCAGGGGTTCAAATAGCAACGTTCTTGCTAGCTTGGGCTACATGAGGCTCTCCCTGTCTCTAAACCAAAACAGCGGGAGTCGGAGTCTGAAGGCGTAAGTCATGAACAATGCCACACCAGTTTGGAGTTATGATTAATAGGGTGGTATTTATTTAAAGGGGAAAAAACTTACAGATTACCGTCCCAGACAACAGCCCTCTGCGCAACCAGGAAGGGAGTCTAGTCACCGGCGGAGCAGGAAGTGAAGAGAGCGAGCAGAGGAAGTAGCCGGTTTTTTTTTTTAAAGGGAGAGAAACCACGCCCCAATGGGCTGGTATCTCAGCAACTATTGGTTGGAGAGAAATTGCCAAGCCTAAATGACCAAGTGGTACCAATATGCTTTGTAGATGAGTACATTCATCCACAACGACCATCAAGCAGGAGAAGTGGAGGGGAATCAATGGATTCCGTGTAGCTCCTGTCTTCTCTCACTTTCGGCTCTTCTAGGAAAGGGTTTCAGAGCTGCCAGAGATAGAGCACAGGGCTTAGAGTGTAGCTCGGTGGAAGAACACTTTCTACCATTTGCGAAAGCAAGGGTGTGTGTGCAAAAATCAGCTATGGAGGCGGCAAACAGACAGACGAAATGATACACAGCAAAGACCACTCCCTTACGAGCTTGCTTCGGGCTTTGTTCTTTATTCATCTTCTCCGGAATTCTCAAACTAGCTCTGACAGGCATGCCAGGCCTAGGGGTTCAGGGGGACTCGGCTCTCTCTAACACTCCAGGGCTCCTGGATCCAGGGCACCAAGTAGACAGGTAGACAGATGGGCCGAAGGAAATCCTACTGGGGACCAAGGTCTAGGATTGGGCTAGGGATCCCCCTGTGCTCTGTCTGTCAGAAAACTGAGCGAGAACAAGGACCTCTGTTGTGACTTTGGGCCAAGAAGAGATTTGGGGGTACAGGTGGGGGGATTTATTGCTGACTGTGCAGAGTGTGACAGGACTGGGAGGTACCAGAGACGGGTGGATAGAGCCGTGGGGACAGGTCAGGGCTTGAATCCCGAAGCTTCGAGTCACCTGCCAGGGACGGTGATTTGAGATCACGGTTCAAGTTCGTTCTTCTTTCTAGTAAAGTTTACATTGGTTCCTCTCAAACAAATGTATATTCTTATCTCAGCCACACTAGGAAAATGAGCTAGCAGATGAATGCAGAGGGCTGGGGGAACATTTTATAACTGATCAAATTATGGCTATAGACACTTGATTCAGAGGAAGAAATGTTTTATTTTCTTTAAGAACAACAGAACTGGGGGTTATATTTTTGGGTCACAAGGGCTTTCTCTTGTGTTCTAGGCCAGTTTTCTTTTCTGTCATTAATTAATAACTATAGATTTTAGACCAGAATGACTCTGATTTCTTTTTTTAAAATATTTATTTATTATGTATACAATAGTCTGTCTCCTTGTATGTCTGCAAGCCAGAAGAGGGCACCAGACCTCATTACAGATGGTTGTGAGCCACCATGTGGTTGCTGGAAATTGAACTCAGGATCTTTGGAAGAGCAGGCAGTGCTCTTAACCACTAAGCCATCTCTCTAGCCCCCTGATTCTGATTTCTTTCAGTGTTTAATTTTAATTTTATCTTCTGAGCCTTGAAGGCTGAGTGCTGATCAAGTTTATTCATTCACAGAGCAGTGTGATAATTCTGGGACTGTGGGGTTGAGAGAAACACCTCAGCCCTCAATATCCCAAGGAGGAAGAAAAGTAGGCCCTAGAAAATGGTAAAGGGCCATGGGGGGGGAGAGCCTAGAGGTTGTTCCCAGTGTAGGAGGAGGGAGACACGGTAGTTCAGATGGTTATCTGCCTCAAACGTGGAGGTGATGCCTTCAGAGGAGGCTAGCTCTCCAATAACCATCTAATAGGCAATAACAATCTGTCTAAAAGTCAGAGCCCTTGTGAATGGAGTTAGTGCCCTTCTCAAAGAGATTGGAGAGATTCTCAAGTAGTGGAGGGGGCCTGTTTTACACAGTACTGAGGATCTGAGTTCTTTCTCAATGTCATATAACCCCTCAATCATCTGAGCTACATTCCCAGGATGAGACCTACTTCTTATATCTTGGTTGTGAGCCTAGCCTTTACCGACTGAGCCACCCTCCAGGCTGAGACCTACTTCTCATACGGTATGTTAGGTGGCTCTTGGTAGGAAGCTTCAGTCCCTTGCCAAGGACAGCTTCAGTGGTTTCCAAGGGCAGCAAGATGGAAGGAAGCCACTGTATCCCTGAGGTATCCTGCAATATCTCAACCTTTTCTATTCATTGGTTGCTGCATCCATCCCACAAGGGGGGAACAATTAGACTCCTTCAGTGAGACAGCAGTGATGGAGATTGTGGGCCTGTGTGAAAGCCAGTGCCCTAAAGAACAGAGCATTTGTGGGTTAGGGTCTGTGTTGAAAGGAGAACGGGGTGGCCCTTTGTTTGTCCCGGCCGCCCAGCTAGCTTACACCCGAAATAATCACACAGAAACTGTATTTATTTAAACACTGCCTGGCCCATTAGCTCTAACTTCTTATTGGCTAACTCTAACATATTAGTATAACCCATCTCCATTAATGTGTGTTGCCATGTGACTATGGCTTACTGGCAAGAGTCTAACCAGTGTCTGTCTCAGGCAGGAGAACCATGGCGTCTCTATGGTAGGTCTCCCACTCTGGCTTTCTTCCCAGCATTCAGTTCTGTCTACCCCGCCTACCTAAGTACTGCCCTATCAAAAGGCCAAGGCAGTTTCTTTATTCAACCAATGAAAGCAACACATAGACAGAAGAACCTCCTACACGAGGTCTGAGATGTCATAATGGGAGGTAGAGTATGACCTTCCGAAGACACCCAAGGACTCTGTTGCATTTTGTAGCTAATTGTTGGCTACAGTGAGAACATTCTGGGTTATCTAGATGGGCTCAATGTAATCATGAAAATCTTTAAGAGAAAGTCAGAGACATGTCAGTGTGATATAGCTTAAGGCCCCACTGGCTGTAGCTGGCTTTGAGGAAGGGAGGCAGGCACTGGCTAAGAAACAGAGGCAGCCATTGAGGCTGGGGAAGGCAAGGACAGATTCTCCCCCAAAGCCCCCAGCAGTAATGTAAGTCCTCTGACACCTTGTCATTAGCAAAGCAAGAGCCGTTTCTTGTTGCTCCAAGTTGTTCTGTTAACAGTGGAGATAGAAACAAGGACAGGGCTAGCCCCATCTGTCTCCTGTTTGCCTCCACTCGCTGTGCTTGGCTATTGTTTTAAAATGTGCATCTGAAACACCCAATGCGTTTGTATTGTTACCATTACGAACTTGACTAATTACACTGTCTAAAAGTAGAGGCAGCCAACAAGAAGATATGGAAGAATCGGCGTGCAATGAATACAGAGCCCTGTCAAACCAAAGCCGAAGAGTCATACCTGTGGTGGGAGAGTCTCTAAGACACTGTTTTCTCTACATTTCTTCCCTCTCATTTAAACTAGCAGTCAGTTTTATCATCCTGCACTTAGGGAATCGAGGTAGGCATGGGAGAGGCTGGTGGTTTCTGACTCATCTCTAATTTTTCTTGTTTTTTGTGGGTTTTTTATTTGTTTATTTTAGATAGTGTCTCACTGCATCCCTCTGGCTAGCCTAGATCTCGCTCTGTAGACCAGACTGACCTTGAACTCATAGAGATCTGCCTTGCCTGCCTCTGCCTCACAGTGCTAGAATTAAAGACTAGCACCATTCACAGCTCATCTCCAACTTGGAAAAGGTCTTTTGAAGGGACAAGGGACATTGCTCCTCTGCAAAGGCAGAAAGTAGGTGAACCTCACCAGAGTCCAAGAAAGGCTATGGTGATATTTTGTTTGTGCTCTAACAGATGAAGCTTGCCTGAAGATCAGAGGCCAGTGCTAGCTACTAGTTAACCAGAGGCCAGGCAGTGGTGGCACACACCTCTAATTCCAGCATTTGGGAGGAGGACGTAGGAGGATCAAGAGTTCAAGCTCACATTGGGCTACCTGAGATTTAACCAGTCACAAAGAAAAACAGAGCTCACACCTTTTATCCCAGCACTAGGGAGATAGAGACAGGTAGCGATATGGCTGGGAGGAGAGAGGAACATAAGGTGGGAGAAGACAGGAGCTCACCCCTTCTGTCTGAGGGTTTTGTATAGGTAAGAACTCTTAGTGACTGCCTGATCTGCTTTTCTGATCTTTCAGCTTTCACCCACTAATATCTGACTCTGGGTTTTTATTATTAAGACCAATTAGAATTCGTGACAAGGGCTATCACAGTCTACTTAGTCATAAGACCTTAGAAGGGAACAGACTTGAGGCTCAGAGGTTTCCAGAGTTACCTCTGACATCCAGGTCATATAGCAGGGGTGCAGGATGTAGAGGATAGGTAGGCAGGGCAGTGGGCATATGTCTTGAGTCTACACAGACTGGGGCTTGATGTCTTTCGGCCATCTTGGAGCTCTGACCTGGGACTTTTAGGGCCCAGTGAAGTGGAGAGAGACAAGACTGAGATCACTCAGATAGAATGTCCCACTGGCCAACAGGGAAAGGAAGAGGAACTGGGGTCCGAAATTTGTTGAACCAAAAAGTGATGCTCTGGGCACCCAAATGTTGAGCCAGTACTCAAAAGGGTAACAACCTTTGGACTTCAAATGAAAGTCTTTAATCTCCAGGTGGAAGCCTGGGTGGGGTGAGGATGGGGTGTAAGAGGGCAGAAAACCCTGCCTTGCAGCTCAGAGAGGATGAGCCGGAGCTGCTGGTGGGCTCCATGACTGGACTAGGTGGGAAGCACATACTCCATCTCATCAGGGTTGAAGTACAAATAAATCAGAAAGCAGCTCCAGATGACAAAGGTGAAAAGGGCGCCCAGGCATGGTGTGAAGGTCTCCTGCTAGGAGGGAGAAAGGTGGGGGACCTGGGGCCAGGCTGAGGCTGCCGCGGAAGGGGTACCCTCCCCACCAAGGGAGCCTGTGGACAGCAACCTTAGGGTCGGCCACCCAAATCCTCTCTCCTGGTGCCACATCCTCTATGTCTGGGTGATTATGCCGGGTGGGGAACCCCGCTCGCAGTCCCTAGTCCCTGTACACCCACAGGTGAGGCTGGCTGCAAAAGGAAGCTGAAGCTCACTCCTTTGGGATAACCAGAGTCCAACTGAGAAGGCCCTTCTCGCATGGCTCTACCTACCCCCGATGGCAGTTGTTCTTTAGGGCACACAACAAACATTTCTCCTGTAGAGGGGACAGAAACGGCACACAAATGATCATTTTTCCCTGGTCCAAGTTGGCCAGCCTGCTGGGCACCTCACCAGGCTTTGCTATAGAGGATAGAGTGACTGAGCAGAACTCGGAGCAGGCACGTCTAGGGGCTGACTGCACAACTGTGCCTTGGGTCTCACCGCAGCCTCGAAGGCAGGCAGCTAAGGAAGGTTTCCAGACTAGGGGATTCATCCAAGGACTGGGGTAGGGTGAGGCAGAAGCTCTGGGGTTGGGGGAGGAGAGGGTCAGGGCAGGAGCAGCCCGGGGCTGTAGACAGTGCTGAGGGCACACAGGAATTCACTTACGCAGCAACTCTGACACGAATGAAGGGGATCCGGTGGATTAGTCTTTGTTTTTTGTGACATCGTCTTATCGCTAGTCAATGATACTCCGTCAGGTTCTTCCATTTGCTTGGGTCTGAGCTGGGGATCTTTGTCCATCTTTCCTATCTGCCCGAGTTCCTGCTGCTCCTTTGGTTGTTTTTGAAGGGGACTGGTGGGTCAGGAGTGGGCAGAGATTTGGGGAGACTGTTTCTACCTGCACACGGGTGCACGGAAGGCCTTGACTTCCAGCCATTGTAATGGTGGAGCCAAGGCAGTTCCTTGAGGAGTGCATTCTCTGAGCCCCCAGGGTACTGAGCAAAGAGGAGGGAGGAGGTGGCACTTACAATTTGTTGTTCTTCTGTATAGTCATTAAAACATCCATCTTTTCATCCATATCCTTCTGCATTTCCTTCGAGAGAGAACCCAAGACTAGAATTCTCCTTCTGAAGAGCTTAGAGTTCCCCTCCTCCCTCTCTCTCTGCTAACTCCTCCTGTCTTATACTTCAAGAATCCTCACCAGCCTTGGCTGAGGGGAATGGGGCATGTCCCTGACGGTCACCTTCCACCCCAGCTCCACAGTGACACCAGAGCACAGGCGGAGGCAGAAGGCTTACCATGGCCACTAGGTGAGCCAGAGGCCAGGAGCTCCTTCTGCCTGACCTCGGGGATGAGGCTTTGAGTTGATGCCCGTGAAACAGCACAGCTAAGAAAACATGCTGTAACCTCAGAGATTCTGCCTCCAGTCTTTGAACCCTTGTGTGTGTGTGTGTGTGTGTGTGTGTGCATGCCCTCATGCACGCACACGCATGCACACACATGCGTGCATGTGACAACACAGTTCTAGTACAAAAAATAAAACAAGTGAAAGGAAGTAAAATGAGGGCCAGATACACGGCTCAGTGGTTCAGAGAACACTGCTCCTGCAGGGGACATGAGTGTTTGGTTCCCAGCACCCACATCAGACAGCTTGCACCCAGCTTTTAACTCCAGCTCCAGAGGATCCAATACATCTGGTCACCTCGTGCATCCACCCCCACACCCCACAAACACATGCATGGATTCACACACATGCACGTGCACACAAACATACACTTACACATACACACACACTAATTTAAAATAATGAAAACAAATCTTAAAAATGAAATAGAAGACAGTTGCTAAAACAACATGGCTCATTTATTACCCACTGAGAACTAAAAGAGAAAAAACAATGGTTTAAAATTAAAAGAGAATGGATTGGTGGTCATAAAAACTATTTTCTCCAGTGAAAGTGTTTCTAATACAGAAAGATTCTGAGCCAGTTCAATCGACAGAAAGCTGACAAAGCAATCACAGCCTTGGTGGGGAGGGGGTGGTTTCTGAAGACAGCTGTGTCGATGGTTGTAAATGTCAGAATACACGGGAAGAGTATTAAAATCCCCTTAGGGCCAAACACGCCCCTTGGGCTGAGCACACGGCGCCAGCCTCTCCTTCCCCGTCTAAATCAGCTCCGCTTGCCCACTGTGCTCGACGACTTCTCCACTGCCTTGTCCACCCAGATAGACACTCTGGGCTCGCTATGGACACTCACCTAAGACTCCGTTATCCCGAATCTGTCACCAAGAACCACCAAGTCGCCTTCCACTCTCCCCTCTTCCCTGCCCCCTCCTCTTGTCCTCTCTCTACCACAGCAGGAGGCAATTGCAGATCTTCCCCACCTGCTCTGCCTCCCAGGCCACCTTGCCTGCAGCTGCTCCTTGTGTGTTAAGAAGCCCCAGAGACTGCTTGCTGCTTAGAGAGGCAAGTCCCAACTTGTCAGCTGTTTCTCAAAGCCCATCAGTATCCACGGTGTGCCCATGCAGTTTTATTTCTGTTTCCCCCAGATGACCTCACTCCATGGCTTGTCTCCCCCATGACTGGGAAACACAGCCATCCTCCTGCTGTGCCCAAGCTGTTCCCTGCCTGAAATAGCTTTCTTTGTGCCTCTCCATACCCAGAGTGGCCACTAATAAAATGCTTATGGTGGTTGCATGTTAATATAGAAATAGTACATGCCCTTTGCAAAAAAAAAAAAAAAAAAAAAAAGCCGGATAAAGCAGGAGAATATTTAAAAACTGAATCACAAGACTGCTATCTGCCTTTTTGGTGAATCTATTTTTCAATCCTTTTCCTATATATTTATATTAAGCATTTTTATAAGCCCTAATACATGGAGAAACTATAATTTAGTTACTTCTCTATTGTTGGAAATTGTGGCTATCCCCAAATGTTTGCTATTATAAATAATTCTGAAATGAAAATAGTTTATGCTCAGTCATGTTGACAGTTTAATATTCTCATGGGATAAATCTTGAGAATGCCTATCTTCTAATATTCCGATTTTGTATGAATTAGTACTCTCATTGTAATGAGCCCAATATTTGGGTGTGACAGGTACATTACTTAAAGATAGATGCTGTGTGGTGTGTGTGTGCCTGGGTGTGTGCACTTGAGTCCAGCTGCCTTCCAGGGACAGAGGCATCAGATCCCCTGGAGCTGGAATTATGGGAAGTTGTGACCCCCCCATTGTGGGTGCTGGGAACTAAACTGGGGTCCACCGCAGGAGCAGCACACTCTCTGAGCTGCTCAGTTGTCTCTTGGGCCCCAACTTTGTGTTGTTTAGCTGCACAGTTGCACTGCTGTAAAGCCGCTGTGCTCTCTGTCTTCGTCTGCTCTCTCTGGCCTGTCCATCATGTCCTTGCCCATTTTGTCATTTATTTCCGATTGTTTTGTGTGAGATCTATACTTTATGGATTATAAACCCTTTGTCCCTTATCACAGTTATGGAAAATGATTTCCTCAAACTGCTTTTAAATTCTGCATATGGCATTTTTCCATCTTAATTCTTTTTTAAAACATTCATATAGGCAAATACATCAATACTTTGAAATTTAGCCATTATATTTATAACTTTTCCTTACTGGCTTTTATTCCTCAAGTTCATGTTATAGACCACTTCAGCTTACAGAGCTAATGAACTGGTTTTTCCTCACAGAGTCGAACAATGGTCTTCTATTATTACATAACCCTTTTCTTCTGACATTTAAAACCACCTTTTATCACAGGGCTGGATCCAGTTCAGTGGTTGAGAGGCTGCCTAGCAATGTGAGACCCCGGGATCCAATCCCTAGTACCCCCAAAATCACCTTTATCAAATTTAAAACTTGATGGACATATGGTTCTCAGCCTTAAGTGTCTACTAGAACCCCATGGGGAAATTTAGAAGTCACTGGGGCTGGGCCCTCACTCGCAAAGATTCTGGCTTAGTTTCTCTGAGGGAAGCCTTGGTTTAAGGGGCCAATGTGACAGACCTCTCTGATCTCATCCACCTGAGGCTGATGAATGTTGTTCAAGGGTTTAGGACCCGATTTGCAGCTAAAGGCACACATCCAGATGCCTTGGGTAGAAGCCAAGCACGGGAGGTGGCCTACAGTTGTAGCACTCGGGGAGAGGCAGGATCAGTCAAAAGCCGGAGGCCAATGTGTGTCACAGAAACTGTCTCAATACATACATAACATATATAAACACATATATACATTTTAAAATCATTTATAGCACTTAAGCAACTCCACTTTGAAATAGTTATTATTCAGTCTTCGGTCTATATGGAGTCTGGGTGTTTGGATGTTTAATAGGCTCCCGGGGGATTCTCAGGACATCCATCCCTGGCAAAGGAGCCCTCATATTCCTGCTTATTATTAATATTTCCCTGCTTATTATTAACTACCCCGGTTTGATAACTGTGGGGTTATCATGAATTTAACCCGGCAATCCTAGTGTCCCTTAGGAGCCTTGGAAACACTCTAGGCATTGCCTTTTGCCTACTTAAGCATCTGCATCGGTGATTCTCAAGCTCTGAGTCAGCCGGACCCAGGCCCTAGCTGAGTATGAACCTGGGACTTGTCCCAAGTCGTTCTGAAACAGACGAATGTTTGCGAACCGCTGCTCTGTGGTCCCAGTTATCCGTCTTGTTTTCTGAGCCAAAAGGGAATCATGCTGGGCCTTCAGTTACATTCACATCAAGCTTGCGACATAATCTTACCAAGTCTAAGGCCCAGATTCTCTCCAAGGATTCCGCTCCTAACTTGCTCTCCCTACCTCTAAACCTCTGATTAACAGACGGCCTGCAAGTCTGTCTAGTGGGTGGTAGGGGCCTCAAGAGCAGGGGCCTGCCGTCTCTTCCGTCACTTCCCATGTGACCCACGGAAGGCATACAGTGAAAGCTTACCTTCATAATTTCCACAAATTCATGAAGCTTATCAAAATCTTTGTCCATTATATCCTTTATCTAGTGAGGAAGAAAAGTGCGATTTAACAAGGCCTCAAGTGTAATCCTGAAGCCAGTCACAGGGTCTTCTGGGCATTTTGAGTAAAGGGTGGTGGCTGGATCGTGGGAATGGATGGCTAATAGTTACCCTACATAAGCCCTTTCTTCCTGAGAAGTCTACAAAGGGTCTAGGGTACAGGTACCACTACCAGGTCATCCCTAGCAACAGCTTTGACATGTGGGGCTCAGACCATAATTACTCCTCCTTGCTTAGTCCCCCTGTTCCCTAAGTGAGCTATAAAGTGATTGTATCCTAGAAACAAGAGACCTCTGTCTGCACAGCCTCCTCTGGGAAGATGCATGAGGGGGATACAGTTGATCTGTGACTGTCGTCAAATTCCTAGTCAGCTCCTCTTTACACTTATTGCTGAGGTTAACATCACCCCCAACTTTAATACATTAGGGAATTCTTAATCGCTTGAAATGGGCTTAGAGGTATGGTATAAGTAAGAAATTAATGTTCTATGCTGCCCAGGGTTGGAACGCTGTAGGAGACCAGGTGAGAGTCAGTTTGTTGCTTCACCCATGCAGTTCCTGACTTCCTTGACTCGTCAGGGTTTCCCTCAAAGTCCCACTTTCCTTTCTTGCTGAAACCTTATTGTGTCACCTGCTTTATCTCTTCCATCTTTTCCTTGAGTTCTTCTCTCACCTCCCTGAGTTCATTCTGAGGAAATACATGTGAGAGAAACACATTGGAGACATCTCGCAACAGTCAACAAAGGCAGGTCCATGGGGCTCTACCAAACAGGAAAGGAAAGGGCGGTGTTGGGACTGCAGGGGACACACTGAAAAGAGCGCAGCTTCGGAAGGTCTGCCCCAAACCCCTGGCCTAACTCTGAAAAAGGCAGATGAGTAGAGAGTTAGGATCCGTCAGTAAAATAAATCCTCAAAACTGTCAGGATCCAGTAAGATAAATGTTGAAAAAGTAATCCACACTAAAGAGACATGATGGGGCTGGAGATGTCCTAACTGTTGGGAAGGCTTGCTGCTCTTCCAGAGGACAGGCGCTCCATTCCCAACATCCACATCTGGAAGTTCATAACTGCTTCTGACTCCAGCTGCATGGGGGTCTGAGGCCCTCTCCTGGCCTCTGCAGGCACAGACAGACAGACAGACACACATAGGCAGACACACACAAACAGACACACAGGCAGATACACACACACAGACACACAGGCAGACACACACACACACACACACACACACACACACACACAGAACGGCCAGGGTTGTGGGGGAGGGGGTACTAGAAGAAACACTTGTCAGGGACCAGATCCCCAGGCCAAATGATTTTGCTGTTAGTAATGGGACAGCTGGTGACATCAATATAAGGGTTTTGTTAATGACTCGATTTTGATAATTATACACACACACACAAACAAACAAATAAAAAAACCATAAGAGAACATGGTCCTTTTTAGGAAGTACATATTAAAGATCTGGCTAAGCTTAACTCTGAAATGGTTCAGAGAGTGTCCATGGTCAGTCATTCTGGGTATCCATGGAGGATTGGAACAGGACCCTGTGATGAAGGTCGAGGGAAGAACCCCGGAAAGGGACATACAACCAAGATGCCCACCCATTATCCAGGAAAGGGGGGACCAGGAAGTACCCACAACAGTTCCTCAGTGAGAGAAACTACAGGAACCCTGCAGATATCTAAATTTGCTAACGCTGACACCCCTACATCCTGTGGACACCCCCCAAAGACTTTGAACCGTTCCTGGACCTCCTTGAATACACATGTGGCGTAAACACTATGCAAACGATTACTACTGTCTTGTTTTGGAAGCAATGGAAAAATGTCTGTAGTGCTTTATCAAATCTCTTTAATCCCAGATTGGCCGAATTAAAGGCATGGAGCCTATAGATATGCAGGGTGATGTTTGTGTGTGTGTGTGTGTGTGTGTGTGTGCGTGTGTGTACACTGGTGTGTGCATTGTGTAGAAAAGGAGACAGACAGCATCAGAGACTAAAGCAACAGTGGTGAGTCGCCAGCATTTAGGAATCTGGGTGAAATGTGTGTTAGAATTCACTGTGCCATTCTCTGTAACGCCTAGGTAAGTCAAATTGTTTCAAAGTAACAGATTAAAAATAAAAGACCAGGACTTAGTGAAGTTAGCTGGCTGGCCACCCCTTTCCCAGGTGATCTGTACCCTGGCCACCTAGGCCCAGACACTGACCTTCAGCTCCTGGGTCATCCCTTTTTTGATGAATAGCCCTTCTTGTTTAAGTCCTTTGTGATCATTTACCTGTGGATTGAAACAGAAACTTAGACATAAACTGTTGTTTATGTCTGGTCACTTGTGAAGGCCTATGAAAACAAGGACCTTATCTTTCTTGTGTCCCCTAGCACCTAGGATAGGTTCTTGGCACCAAGAATAAGAAATGGCCCTTGTCTCCAATGACCTCCCATGGATCTCAGGCCTGACTGCAGGCAGAGCTTCAAAACAGCTTACTTGTGTCAGTTCCAAGCAAATTTCCTTGTAGTTCTTTTTCTGCAGAGAGAGAAGGTCATGGTGTAGTTAGCCGCTTGTCAGGATTGGGGGAAGATAACAGTCAGTCAGTCCTCACGAGAGCCCCCCAGCAACCTCGCGCTAGCTGCAGTTGAGTATAGGCTCACATGGTCCCACCACGATGTCTGCTTCTGGCCACAGTGCCTGGTCATGCTATTCGTTTCTAAGGAGTGTACGTGTGTCTAACCCGCGGATAGAGAAAGCCCCTTTGAACAACTTTTAGGAAGCCCCCAAAGGCTGTGTCAAGAATGGCTCAGGCTCTAACCTGCCCTCTCTTTCAGCCATACCAACGAGGGCACGTTACTCAGTGCCAGGGCCTCCATGTCCTCATCTATAAAGTATCTGTCAAGGTTATTTTGAGCCTTAGACGGGTCAGTTAGATTCAGGCCTTGGCTGGGTCCTGGACTGGGAAGGGCCTTGAAGACCACTGGACCTTATCCGGAGACGTCACAGACCCGTTCCTTCCCACCCCAAGGCTGGGCACCAATTTACAACTACGCCAGGCTGAGGCTACTTTGGGCTCTAAACAAAGAAAGAAAATTGGAAGGTTCACAGGGTCGTTTCCAATATCTCCTCTGTCCTGCCTTCATCTGGCAGGAGCTCACAGAGGCCCCCGCATGCCTGGTGAGATTCTTCCTTTACCGGGTTGGTTTTCTTCAGTTCTTCCCTGTTGGCTGACATGATGGAAGAGCCAGGGTGTTCTTCAACTTCCCAACCTCCCCACAACAGCCCCCTGGGACCGAGCCACTGTCCTACGCAACTTACAGGCTTAGGCAATGGTAGGGAGACCACCTCTTTGTGTGCGGAACAGCTGAGGTCACAATGCCAGGACTCATATGCTGGCCTGGAGTGTCACCAGCTTCGGATCTGCCTACTGTTGCTCCTGAGACCGAAGGTTCTTAAGGTCTTACCATAAGGCCTTAAGCCTGGGGCTGCTGAGGACCTCAGCCAGTTATTTGAAAGCTCAGACATCTTGTGAGAAGCCAAGCCTTCGCTCCTGATGCAGGAGGCCTCACCCACTGACCAGGAGAATCTGTCCCAGATGGCCGGCTTCTTGCTGGCACTCATTGCTTCACTAATACCCCCACACCCACCTCTACGCCATCTCTTTTCTTGGCTCTTTTATCTCACCAGAGGAGGGTTGGGACAAGAAGGAATACTGAATAGTTCTTAAGACAAGAAGATTCGTGTGTGTGTGTGTGTGTAATGCAAGAGGTAATTCTGAGGTTAACTGTTAATTTGTGTTTGTTCAACATGGCGACCTGGAGGCACATGGTTTCTCCTGGGGCCTAACGTGACTTAGAATCTGAGTTGGGGAACCTGATTTCTCTCTTCCTCCGTGGGGATTCCCTGTCCTCCTCCTCTGATTTTAAGGGCTACTAGCTGGCACAGAAAAGGCCAGCTTGAGCATTCTGAGGACAGGTAGCCCAGTAGTAGGGAAGTAACCAGGATATGTTAGGAGGTACACCAGGTACCTCCCACATACCCACCTGTTCTTTGTGTAGCTGCTGGGTCCTTCCCGGGTCAGCTTCCTCAAGAGCCACCTGCAGCCACTGTAGCTACACCTCCTAGGTGGCGATTTCCAATCCGCCCCTTCCCCAAGGAAAGCCTTGGATCTTGCTCCCCTCTACCAAAAGAGGACATTATGCTTCTCACTGGTCCAAGCAAGGGGAGGGGTGTGGGGCTGAGCTGTCCAGACCTCATTTCCCCACATGTAAATGAAAGAACCCTGGCTCCAGCTGACCGGTTTCAAAGCCTGTAACAGTGGACACGTCTTCTCTTCCAGGCCTGAGAGCTTCCGAACGCTGCAAGTAATGATCCCATTGCTCAGCAGGGCAGACATTACATGGCTGCCTCCTAGCCAAGCACACGTGGGCATACTGGACTACATGTCAAACAAGTAGACAGGAAATAATCACCCTCAGTAGGAACGGGATTTATAGTGAAAAACAAGCCAACTCCCCCCACACACACGCACAATGCTGTGCTTTTTACTTTCTCATGGTGCACCCAAACACACCATTGTTACTAGTATATCCTCGAAGAGCTGGGGAACCAGTTTATAAACCTAAATAAATTAGTTTCCTCTCCCTTCTCCACTTTCTCCTCTTCCTCCTCCTCATTATTTTTATTATTTATTTATTTGGCAGAGTCTCATTTTGTAGCCCAAACTGACCTGGACTTCGCTATTTTACCTTTCTGTTGCTGTGATAAGACACGACTACCAAGAGCAACTTCTGGAAGAGTTTATTTGGGCTTACAGCTCCAGAGTGAGTCGGCCACAGTGGGAAGGCATGGCAGCTAGAGCAGGAAGCCGAGAGCTCACATCTTCAAATGCAAACATAAAGAAGGGAAGTAGGTGAAATGGAGGTGGTGGAGGCTTTTAATCTCAAAGCCGGCGTACTTCCTCCAACAAGGCTGCACACCCAAATCTCCCCAAACAGCGCCAACAACTAGGGACCAAGTATTCAAATTCCTAAGACTATTTGGGCCATTTCTCATTCAAACAATCAGAACTATGTAGACCAGCTTGACCTTGAACTCATTCACGGCAGTCCTCAGGTCTCAGCCTCTCAAACTCTGGGACTACGGCCAAAGACACCACAACTGGACATACTGATAGTTTATAGCTATGAAAGATGAAGTTGAGGCAGGGTTTCACTGCTGGACGTCACTGCTGTAACTTGGGCCTCCTGTAGGCTGTCCTGACCCAAGAGATACCAGAAGCTCTTCCCCAGCACACCTTCAGAACAAGGCCCCCTGCGCCAGGACAGGATCATAAGCCCCACCCTCACCCATGCTCCACCAGGACTGGGAGACAATAGAATGTTCAGAACAGCAAGGAAGACACGCCAGTAGCATCTTTTCTCCAAGTCAGTGTAATTTTGAAGCTCTTTACAAAGGTCCCAGGCTGCCTTTGTTTCATGGAGATAATGTTGTGGGCAGAGGCTCAATGGAGACCTTAAAATGGCTGTTAGACTCTGAGTTTGGTCTCTTATGACTCCAGGACTGTATATTCTAGTGTCAGACTTCAGCCATTATCTACACAGAGCCCAGAGAATGAGAGAGAGTGTCCTGTGTGCCCAGGGGTCTGTTTGACTACAGGTATTCTAAAGCCTGTCAACGAGGATGGAGCATTTCATAAACATTCTCAGGATCCTGGCTATGGTCTCCATTCAGCATCCACATCTTGATGCCCCGCTGTACTTGGTGGCTCCCCTGGGCCAGAGAGACTGTGGTTCCCATCTTAGGGATCTCCCGACATACATTTGTTAGAGATTACATAGGGGTGATTCCTGTGTTGTCCTTCTTTGACTTACAGACACCCTTGAGAGCTCTACCCTGTGCAGCGTGAAGTCGTCTTTCATCACTGACCCTTGGGTTACTATGCAACTTTTGATCTTTCCTTTAAATAGTATACCAAAACAGCTACAGCTATAGTCTGCTCACACTGTTTCTGAGGGAAAAAAATTACTAAGTCTGTTGATGCTATCTGAATGGGTTCCTCTGTTTTAGGAATAAGCATGGTGTGCCCAAATGGTTGTAAAGCCCCAGCTATTTCCGTACAGCTGAGGAGGAGCGGAAAATCCCCGTGAAGGTGTCCTTGGGGATTGCCGCCTTTTCCTCATTTGTGCATTCACCGGGCCAAGGATGTTTGCCAGGTCTTCCAGACCCCAAGGGAACCAACACTCCTCCACAACCAATCACAACAACAGAACAGCCTACGATGAAGGACAACCAAAGAGTCACCAGCCACCAGAGCTCTCCCTGCCAGTGTGACTCTGGGGGCCTCCTGACTTAATGTTCTGTCTTGGGATGGGATCCAAGTCGAATGTGACATGCATTTCTGGCCTTCCAATCCAGCCCCTTCCTAGAAGGCTCACAGTTGCTGTCCTTGTTGCTGCTTCCTCTCAATCCGTGACAGTTTCAAATTCCCATTTGTCACTGAAATAACAGAAGTGAGTGGAACCACAGAATCTTTGGCCTGGGCCTTAAGGGACTGTGTCTCATGCGGTAGCTCATTGAAGATCCTAGGAGGGAGGGTTCCAGGTTTTGTCCTGGTAGCAGCCTTTGATACCTCTGCTCACATTGACATCTGTCGTTAAGTCCTTACCATCTCAAGGCTGAAGAATAGTCTAGAAGACTGAGTCTTATTCCCTTAGTGGGGGTTCTGGGACCTGGGCTGGGATGGAGAACATCTTTCTTAAAGCCGGGGCGGGGTCACGAGAGCTGAGTTAACGTTTGCTTGTGACTCCATACAGAGGACCTAATGGCAAATTCTAAGTGCCACTGTAGGGAGGGCCAAGGGAAGCGCGAGAAGGAGAGAGATCAGGTGCCAGCAGGAACACTCAGCCAGGAGGCTCTCCGGGTCCCCAGGCTGTACATGGGAGAGTCTGAGTGAAATAATTAGGTGTTTCCGACCACGCTTGCTCCTTGTTATATGACTGAGCTCCATGCAGGCAGTGGGGTTTTTCTTCTCTTGGCAGGGAGCGTGGGCTCACAAAGAGGCTGTCTGGTTTTCTGGAGCTTGACTTCAATAGATTCCAAATTTCATTTGTACTTAATGCCAAAATATGTTGCCGGTCTGATGTAGATCAGACTTAATGGAGCCAAAAAAATCATACATTCAAATCCACTTTGATGAACTGGAAATGAATTTGGCATCTGCTAGGCCCCCAGTCCCACCTGGATGCTGGAGCGCATGGAGAGCAGGTGCCGCTCGCTCTCAGCCTCAGCGGCAGCACAGTCAGCAGCTCTTCCCAGTAGCTCTGACCATCGCTGGAACTCCAGCTTCTGCTGCTGCCCTCCCCAAAGTCAAACCGGCCAAGGGTGTGTGCTTGCATGCACCTGCTAACAGTAGAGCCTTGGTAAGTCCTGCAAATGCAGGACCCACAGAGGCACTTCCTATGGAAGCTGCCGACTTCTGTCCGGTGATTGTTTTAGTTTAATTTCGGTTTCTGTGATAAAAAATATACTCCAACCTGAAGTGTGGTGGTTTGAATGAGAATGGCCCCCATAGGCTCATGTGCTTGAATATTTGGTCTCTAATTGGTGGAACTGTTTGGGAAAGATTAGAAGGCGTGGCCTTATTGGAGGAAGTGTATCACTGGGGATGGGCTTGATGGTGCCAAAAGTCTACACCAGGTCCAGTTAGTGCGCTCTCTCTCTCTCTCTCTCTCTCTCTCTCTCTCTCTCTCTCTCTCTCTCTCTCTCTCTCTCTCTCTCTCTCTCTCTCTCTCTCTCTCTCTCTCTCTCTCTCTCTCTCTCTCTCTCATTTATTGTCTCAACATTAAGCTTTCAGCTACTGCTCTAGTGCTATGTTGTCCTGTCTGCTGCCATGCCCCCTGCCATGGTGGTCAGGAACTCTAACCGTCCGGAACCATGAGCCTCCAAATTAAATGCTTTTTATAAATTTCCTTGGCTATGATGCTTTATCATAGCACTAGAAGAGTAATCACGACACAAAAAGCAACATGGGCAGGAGGAAAGGGCTTGCTTGGCTTATGGTTCCAGGTCACAGGTTGTCACTGAGGGAACTCAAGGCAGAAACCCAAAAGTAGCCCTGATTGTGATCCCATACAACATTACCTCCACCAGGAAACTCACTTCGCAGCCAAAAACATGTGGCAGGAACTGTGGAAGATGCCGTTTGCTGCCAGGCGGGTTTATGTTGTTAGCTTTCTTTTTTTTTTTTTTTTCAGGTGTCTTTTTTTTTTTTTTTTTTTCTTTTTTTTTTGGTTTTCAGTGAGTTGTCTTTTTTTTTTATTTATTAAAGATTTCTGTCTCTTCCCCACCGCCGCCTCCCCTTTCCCTCCCCCTCCCCCAATCAGGTCCCCCTCCCTCGTCAGCCCAAAGAGCAATCAGGGTTCCCTGCCCTATGGGAAGTCCAAGGACCACCCACCTCCATCCAGGTCTAGTAAGGTGAGCATCCAAACTGCCTAGGCTCCCACAAAGCCAATACGTGCAGTAGGAGCAAAAACCCATTGCCATTGTTCTTGAGGTCTCAGTAGTCCTCATTGTCCGCTATGTTCAGTGAGGCCGGTTTTAACCCAGGCTTTTTCAGACCCAGGCCAGCTGGCCTTGGTGAGTTCCCGATAGAACATCCCCATTGTCTCAGTGTGTGGGTGCACCCCTCGCGGTCCTGAGTTCCTTGCTCGTGCTCTCTCTCCTTCTGCTCCTGATTTGGACCTTGAGATTTCAGTCCGGTGCTCCAATGTGGGTCTCTGTCTCTCTCTCTCTGTCTCCTTTCATCGCCTGATGAAGGTTAATATTCAGGAGGATGCCTATATGTTTTTCTTTGGGTTCTCCTTCTTATTTTGTTGTTAGCTTTCTTACCACAGCTCAGGACCACCTGCCTAAGGTATGATACTACCTACAGTGGGCTGTACTCTCTGTATCAGTTAGCGATCAAGACAAGCCCCTGTGCTGGGGGAGATTTTCGGTGATGCAGTTGCCTTTGAGTCACTAAGGATGAAGTAGGTAGCCCCAATAGACTCACTGTTTCCCAAGTAGACTTGGGTGGAATAATCCCTTAGTCTGTTGTTGGTGTCCCATCTGTGGCAAAGAGTTGTTCACATCTCTCTAGAAGAATTCATGCAACATTTATCCTCTAAGAGGACAATTCTGTTTTCCAGATTCCTTTGACGAGGCCTCAGGCACAGCATGGGCCCCTCTCACCCTTCTCCTGAGCTCTTCCTCATACATCCTCTCAAGAATGTGAACCCCTGAACCCTGGGCACTGAGCCTCAGCCCCATCCAGCTGTGGCCCTAGGCCTGCCTCCCTAGGTCTGTTCCTCAACCTGATCACACAACTTAGCTAGGGCAGATTTGGCTAGGCTAGGCAGTGGGGCATGGCTTACTTTTGGAAGAGAGGGGTGGCTCAGACAGAGAGAGACACACTGGGCTGTTGCTGTTAAGGAGTGACTTTCACCGACCCCTAAGGAGGGAGAGACAGCCTGAATTCATGGTGCCCAGTGCCTTCTTGGTTGGCCTTGCAAGTCTTTGCAGATGGAGTCTCAAATCCAGGGCCGAGCAGTAAGGCGAGTGTTCTGTAAACTGGGCTCAGACCCTGTTCTCAAGAAGCGAGGGGCTAAAGGAAAAAGGAGACATGCTAAACTGTCACCTGGAGTGCCACTTGCTGTCCCTGGGACATGCTGTGGAGGCCCTTACACCCTCACTTCACTTCTTTCTGGGCGTGAGCACCCTGTCTTCACTGAAGGCAGGTGGACCAGAAGCCTTTGCGGATGGCACAATTAAAAGGAAAGGGGTAGGACAAGTGTTTTCCAGACCAAGATGGTCAAGGTGTCCTCTCATTAGAGAGTGGTCCAAAGAAACCCCGGCACTAGCTGGTCCTACCACTGGGATGCAGTCACCTGAGGCCATCGCTGAGGAAGCACCCCAAGGCAGTCGTCATTGCTGAAGCTTTGACCATCTGCATGCACTTTCTTTTTGTCCATTCACCTGTCTGCTTGTGCTTCTTTTTCACAAAGGAGGGCGCAGAAAGGGGTCTCTTCCAGGCTTTATTTAAAAAAACAAACAAAAAAAAAAAAAAAAACAAAAAAACAAAAAAACTTGGCCTTTGGTGGGACAGAGAGAAATCTGGGGATAATGGGGTGGTGTGGGGCAGACAGAACACAAGCAAGTGGCTGTGACTCTCAGAGCAAGTGCCTCTGTCTCCAGGCTGTGCTGTTCTGGGACTCAGATCCTAGACTTCCTGCCTCTCCATTGTTCTACTACTCCCCTCTCCTGGCAGCTAGCCCCAGGATGGGTCCCCTCTTGCCGCTCTGCTTATGAGTTGCAGGCTCCATGGTGCTTTTGCCTGAGTTTAGGACAAGGATGTTTCCATCTTTATTCAGGCTATATCCTGGCAAACAGCAGGCAGGCACTCGGTATTTGCTTAGGAAAATCTGCCAGTTTGGTAGGAAAGAGAAGAGAGCAAGAAAGAAGCAAGCACATGAGGCTCAGCTGTCCAGAAGGCCGTCAGCTCCAGGGGCTTTTGCCAGGCCACCATCATGCTGCCTGCATGGCTGCTGCTCTCCTTCTGCATGACAGGTAAGACCCCACCTAGGCCTGGAAGAGGGTGCACTGCTCCCCATACACCCCCAGAGGCCCTCAGACTTGTAGGTTGGTTGGGAGACAAAGTGGAAAGATATAAATGATTTTTATTTTAGCCATCATTTTAAGGTTGGGGAGGGAGATGCCCTTCCCCACCTCCACAAACTTCCATTGCAGAGAACTATGGCCAGGGCACCTCGAGGGTCTTTGGGTGGCTCTGAGGAGGGAAGGCATGGATTGAGTGGGAGAGAAGAGCACAAGAGGAAGCTGACCAGGTCCTTGGCAGCCAGCGGCTGGTGCATCATGCAGGCAGGGTTTGCTTCTTGGGCTGAGGCCAGGGCCAGGCATGGGATGGTACATGACCCTCTTAGAAGGACCCCTCACTGAGCATGGGGACTGGAACCATAAGAGTGTCATGGTGGCCCCCATGTAGAACCCTGTCACTGAGCACAAAATGTAGAGTACCCCAGCTGGAAGCTGGGTGACCCACAGCACCTGCAAAGGGTGACCATCTGGGCCCAAGTGGTAGGGGGCTCAGAGGGCACAGTTACAGGCAGAGAGTTCCAGAAGGCTTGCTGTAGTTGACAAGATTTGCCGTGAGATTGAATTCCAGGGACTAGAACAGGATGGCCCAATTGTGAGTCCAGGGTCTCAGCTCAAGGATGGAGCACTGCAAATTCTTGAGTCCTGGGCTTGTGGGTTCCACAGGACTGACAGGTTTTCCCCCCCAAACTGTTGGGTGTGATCCATTAGCTCCTGAAACCAACCTAGTGGGCCACAGCAAGAGAGCTTCAAAAATTAAATAAGGTAGCATTTAAAAGAATCAAAGTGAAACATATGAATCATATATTCTGTCAAAGTGAATAGAAAACAAGGTGTTTCCCCCCATTCTTTCTTGGGCACAGGGATTCTCCAGCTGTTCTCAGCGACAGACAGCTTCGTCAGCTCTGGTGGGTGCAACGACGACGTCATTCTTTCTGGCAAGTGCCCATCCTCCCTCCTTCCCTGCTCCGTCTTGCATGTTTGGCCCTCAGTATCCAGGCTTGAGGCTGGTTTTCTATGCACTCCCCAAAACCTCAACAGCAAGCCTTTCCCTCCCCACTGCTCTGCCCCGGCACCAGGGTGGAGAGCCTCGGACCAGCTCCTCCTTTGCTAGACCCTGGAAAGTGGTTGGAGCCAGGGAGGGAAAGAAGGGGTAAACACTGAGATATCAGAGTTTGGGTGGGTTCCTGCCTCTCACCTGTCTCTATCTCCCCGCTTTCCTTCAACACACGGAGCGCTTTTGGTACACCGAGGCGAGGGCTGAGGATACAGCGGCAAGTAAAACAAGCCCTGCCTCCCAAGCTGCCTAGACCTGGTGGAGACACACAAGCAGAGCAAGCCCTTTCCCTGGATGCATCTGGAGAATTCTGATGTTGGTCCCGGCAAGCATGTCCCTGCTCCGTGTTGGAGCACACCTGAACGGCTCTCTGGGTGATCCTAATGTACAATCCCCGTCAGACTTCCTTTTGTAGATATAGTGCTATGCTACGATTAAAGGTTTGGGCCTGGGAATCACACACCATGTTCTGGAGTCATGGCTCTCTCTACTTTCCGCTTAGTGGCCTTAGTCATCTATTCCACTCCCTGTGACTTGGAGTCCTTATCTGTAAAACAGATATGATGAAATCTTAAGTAGTCCTCAGAAAAATTCAGTGAGCTAAATGGCATACTACACATGCGCAGTCAACACTGATGGTTACTGTGAACCACCAGGCAAAGGAAAGAAGGTACAAGGGTGAAAGAACAGGAAGCCAGCATGGCCAGTTCTGAACCAAGACAGTAGCTCGTGGGTGGGATGGTCCAGAGGCAGCGCTGGGTATGAGTGGAGGTCAGAGGTGAGGGGTACGCCGGAAAAGGAGTGGTCTACCATGGTATGGCTGAAATCTCTTGGGGACAAGGGTGAAGTGGGGGTAGTCATGTAGTGATAGCTTCTCCTGCCCCAGCCTTCCAGCTGGTGAGCAACAGCAAGACCTTCTATCGGGTGGAGGAGCCGCAGACTTGGAAAGAGGCCATGTGGTACTGCCAGGAGCATTACACAGACCTCGCTGACCTGCAGAGTGTGAACAGCCCAGTGAACATCATGGTGGTCTACTCCTACACCAGCAGTACCCAGGCATGGATCGGCCTCTTCTACAATGTGCACATCTCTGGCCTGAGCTGGTCCAGTGGCTCCATCTTTACCACCCCAAAGTGGAGTGCACGGTCTGTCTTCCGGGATGGCCTCTGTGCTACTCTGTATGCATGGGCCATGGTCCCTGCCCCGGGGGCTGTCTCCTGCACAACTCAGAAGCCCTTCATTTGCTATTATGGTGTGTTCAGATTAATATTCTGGGCCTGCTCTTTTCCAAGATTGTTTCGGGGAGGGGGAAAGGAAGAGAAGACTGTGTGTGTCTAGGATGACATCCACGAGAGTAACCGGATGCTCCCTCACCCTCTTCGGAGCATTATTGCCTCTCTGTGACCTTAGTTGTGGTCTTTCTGTACTCTTTTCCCCAGAGCACACCAAGAAACTGTGTGTTAATAGAGGAAATAACATCGGGAATGTTCCATGACATCTCTTCTATCTTCAGTTAAAGCTTTGAGGAAGGAAGGAAATGGGAGAGGCAGGTTGGAGGGTTCATCACCTATGCAGAAATGGGAGTAGAATTCAAGGTCTCGCACCATGAAGCACAGGGTACAGTCTGTTGTCTTCCTGGGGTTGGCAGAGGGCAGAACATTCACCCCCATGAGACCTATTGCTCAAAGTAGTGGGTAGGACCAACTCCAGACATTGTTGCTGGGGACATGGCGCTGGCTGCTGGGGAACACCCAAACTATGTGTTCCCCTGTGCCGTCTGACCTCCTGGAGGCCACACCACTACTTCCATTGTCCTCATCTTTGTCTTGTTGGTGCTAAGAGGTCACATGGAAGTGTGGTTGTGGATAGGACTGTGATTTCCTGGTAAAAGTGCCATCTTCTGCCTTTCTTGGCCAGTCAAGGCTCAGCACAATTCTATGCCATCCCGATTGCCCAGATACTGGCATGGAGGTCATTCTCTCATTTCTCTAAGACATAGACACACCATGCTTCTGTGAAGCCCAGAAACAGAAGCCCACAACGGCCTTGGTTTTAACTATAGATTCCAAGGGGATAGAAAGATTTCTAGGGATGGCCAGTGGGTTTAATAGGAACACCTGCAAACATCAGAGCTGTGTATATGATGGATTTCTTCCTGCTTCCTTTATTCTTAGAACTCAACTACAGCGTTCCCTGACATCACTCAGTTCTCCCCAGTTCTTCAGGTTCATTGGGAGTGCATGGGCCAAATTACCACTCAGTTCCATGGGACTACCCTGTGGCCACTATCGCCTGTTGTCCGAACAGTGAGTTTTAGCAGACATCGGATAACTTCCTTACAGCATACTCAGCAGATCTTCAAAGCCCTTGGAATGCCATCCTTTTCATAGACAATCATGCCCTGTCGGTTCTTTTTGGCCTCAGTGCTCAGCCCTCTCTCTAGCCATGGTGTATTGACTTATTTCTGTTCCCCGGTCCGCACAACTCTTTTCTTCACTGGGATAGTGACCATTGTCCTCATACTGTTGGGACTAGGTGGTTCCTTCTCATTCTCCCCTAAAAAGCAAAGGCTCTGCTTGTGTTGTTTCTAGTACTTTCCCAGGGAACAGCACCAGTCATACAGTAGGTGCTTTATCTATATGCACTAAATAAGTATGGAATGGGCCAACTCACCTTAGAACTCGGCTTCTTTTGGCTCCAACCTGGTGGTTCCTGGACAGTTCTCACCCTCTAACCCATAGTTTGAAATTTGCTTCTGTTTTACAGACTCTGCTGTAGGACACGGCATGTCCTTAGTGTCCTCTCTTGGAGCACTGACTACTCTTCCAACAGAAGGTAACATACATGGCTTTGTCTGCCCTTTTCTGGGGTCTTGATTTATTTTGCCTTGGAGTTACCTCCCTGGACCAGCACGCAGGATGCAGATCACTATGGTTCCCTCTGTTCCCCTGTCCCCTACGTGACCTAATGTCTGGCTTTGGGGTACCCAGATTGAAACCTGGGGACTGATGGGTGCAATGTCTGAAGAGCACGGAGGGGAAGGGACTAGCTCCAGGACTCACAGTAGTGTAACCAGTTGTATCCGTGCCACCTGAGTCTTCCTCAGGGAGTCAGGGGTTGGGGGTGAGTGGGGAGGACCTCTTCACAACTCAGGTCCTTGCTCTCCGTCTAGAGAGGGGTATTTCTCTCAAGATTCCTGCCCCTTGGACAACACTGTGCTGGTGTTTAAAAGGAGTTTCTTCTTATCTGATATAGAAAAGTTCTATGGGAAAAGGAACAGTCAATCCATCTATGTTTAGGGTTCGTGCTCTGGGTGTTATAGAGCATAAAGCGAAATGGCAAAGGCTTCCAAGGCAAGCAGATCTGTGCTTTAGTCTCATCCTGACACTGAGTTTGGGCTGGACTAGCAAACTCCTTTCCCAAACTATGAAATAAGATTACTAATATTTTTTTTCAGGATACAAAGTGATGTAGGCCAAAGGTACATGTCAAAGCTGGCACACATTAGGGGCATAATATAGAATATTTTAAAAGATTAGTTTTGGGGCTGGTAAGATAACACAGTCAGTGGGTAAAGGTGCTTGCTGCCAAGCCCAATGACCTGAGTTCAAGCCCTGGGACACACACAATGAAGAGAGGACTGATTTCTGCAAGTTCTGATCTTCACATGTACGCTGTGTCACAGACAAGTGCACACGTGTGCATATACACAATAATTAAATATGCAAAAATCCATTTAGCTAGGGAAACAGGCATATCTTAATGAACTGAGGTGAGCAGGTGCATGGCAGAGAGTAGGGAGGGGCTCTGGTTTGAATGGGTTTGAATGGGAGGATATGACTCCAGACTCTGCAAACAGTCTTTTCTTTATCCAAACCCCCAGGACCAATGCAGGTAGAGCTGCAGTGCCTCACATCCTTTCCAAAACTTCATTCGTTAGGAATCAGAGAGGCATGGCCCTGAAGGGGCCTCTGGTGTGTGTGTGTGTGTGTGTGTGTGTGTGTGTGTGTGTGTGTGTGTGTGTGTGAGGGGGTGCCTCTGAGACCTGAAGCAGCCCAGTCTGAAGAAGGTAGATATCTGAGTGCATGAGGAGCAGATCTGCTGGGCACTGCCTGCTCTGCTTCCTGCCCACCAGATAGATCTGAGCAGATGTGATTGGCTCCTAGATATCTCTCTCTCTCTCTCTCTCTCTCTCTCTCTCTCTCTCTCTCTCTCTCTCTCTCTCTCTCTCTCTCTCTCTCTCTCTCGTGTGTGTGTTGGATCACAAATGAAGAAATGAGGCTAACTCTAAACCAGGACTGTCTTACTTCCATCACTGAAATGATCTACTACTATTTCCCAACTAGTGCCTACCATTTGATTAAGTGCTAATAAGTGGCTTATGTAATTCTGACCTTAGTATAATTATTCCTAGTGGACAGATGAAGCAATTGAAACTTAAACTTACCTTTTAAGATTACACATCTGTAAGAAGAGCCTTTTCCTTAATGAATCCTCCACACCAGCTGTTGCCACTATGATATCTCACTCATTCTTCAACTTGGTAGTTTCTCTATAAAATGGTGTTTTTAACAAAATCTAAAACCTGAGGATCCAGGTCAAACCAGTTCTTTCCTTAGGCAACGAAAGCTGGGATGTCAGACACCCTAGATCTCAGGCCTGTGGTCTCTATATGCTTTGCTTCCAGCTGAGGTCGAGATTGGTGGATGGACCTTCATTCGGATTAAACAAGCCATGTCGTGGCCCTCAGCTCTGACCTACTGTCGTAACCACTACACAGACCTGGCCGATCTGCAGAGAGTGACCGACGAGAAGGACAAAGAAATCCTCCAGTCCATCACAAGCAATGTTGATGCCTGGATTGGCCTCTACTTCAGTGCAAAGATCAACAGTCTCACCTGGTCCAGCGACTTGGGGTCTAGCATTCCCGAGTGGCTTCAGAAAATACCTTTGTTTGGTCAAGGACTGTGTGCAGGACTCCGTGTCTTTCTGAACGGCCCCCCTGAGATTTATGCACTACTTTGCCATGAGCAGAAACCTTTTATCTGTTTCTGTGGTATGTGAGAGCCCACGTGGATCACTGAGGTTAAAATGTGTTCATTAAACAGTGGGGAAAACTCAGGAGAGTCCTAAGGAAGCACCTGGAGGCTCTGAGGGCAACAGAATTCTACAACAGGCTTTGATTTGATTTAAAACAAAAACAACAACAAAAAACAAAACAAAACAACACCTTATAAAGGAGTTGTAGTATTTAAATCCTGGGGATCTTCAGAGGATGGAATGAACGAACCCCATCCAGCCTTATTACATTAGCAATGAGCAACAACAATTAATCAGACAAATAACCATGAGCCCATGATTTAGAATCAGATAGACTTCACTGCTTCCTAGAAGATGGGCAGATCTAGTCCCCTCTTCTTATCTGAAAAGCATACTTTACAAATCAGGATTGGGGAAATCACCCCATAGCTGAAGGCTGAATGACAGCGAAGATCTTGACATAGAGCAAGTGCCTGCTAATAGCAGCTCTGGTCGCTATGAATTTGAGGGCAGCAGGGGCATTCTGGATCTTGTATATAATGTGCTCCTACCTTATTCTTTGCTTTCATTCTCCCTCCTTCTGCTGTATTTCTATTGCTGAGAACCACATATCTTAACTTTTGAAGTGCACAATTCAGTGGTTTTTTTACATTTGCATGCATGCTCAGCCATTGCCTCTGGCCAATTTAATGACATTGTCATCACCGTCCAAAGTTCCTACTTACAGTCACACCCGACTTTCCCCTTGGCAACCCAAATAGACTTTATGTCTCTGTGGACTTGCCTATTTGTGGCTGTTGCTTTTTGTTTTGGATTTGAAGACAATCTTGGCCCATGTCTGTGAACTAGGTATTCCTTGATGAGCTGCTGTGAAGATTCAGGGTGAGAGGACCTATCCCAGTGATTTGTACAGTGTGCAGTAGGAACTGGACCCCCTGGTTTGTTTGCTGGGATGAGGCTGACTGGCAGGATCTATTGACTTCTCACAGGGTTGGTGTGACAGAGACTGCCCTTACATTCATTGTTTTCCCACAGACCCCTCCATTGGCCATCGGAAGTTGGCAGAGATGCCTCTACTCACTGCTACGTCCTCCCCCAAAGAGACTCACCCCTCAGAAGTTACTGCAAGGACAACCCCTAGGCTAAACACAGGTACTCTGCATCTGTTCTCAGCTGTATCTGAGCTCTTCTGGGCCTAGGAAACTAGAGAAAATGGTTGGTTTAAACAGAGCAACCCAGGGCGGAGCCCATGCGAGTGGCCTTCCCTGAGGTGCTAGTGAGCAAACAGAGAAGAGGTATGCCAATGGTGTGCACTCAGTCACTACCTACACCAATGAGCATCTCTGCTCCTTCTCCTCATACTGCTTGGCTAACAGTGGGGGTAGGGAAATGAGAAATTAGTTTCCCACAAACATCCTTCTTTGTTGGCTTCTGAGTTTGAAGTTCTAGAGGCCAGGAGGGCCAGGAGAAGCTGAAATAAAGGCCTGGGACACAAAAGGACAGATGGCTGAGTAGTACTCCTTGGGAAGTCACCAGAGAGTCCTTAGAGGTTCAGCACCCAGAGAAAGGAAGCAAAACAAAGGAGACCCACCAGTCCCTTCTGAGCATGCTCCTCTGCTGGGAGAGTCATGAGCTGTTAGGGTTTTGTGATGTGGTTTTAAGTTATGGCAGTTGATCAAGACCCAACAGTGGGGACAGATACAATCAAGAAAACCTCAGAGCTCATTCTGATGGCGCTCACAGCCAGCCAGGCAAAGCTTGGTGTTTAGTATAGTCTGAAGCATGCCGGGGACACAGAGCAGGAGCTATCCAGTCACTGTAACTGCAGAACTTTTGGTGGAGTGACTTCAGAAGGACGAGGTTGGCAGGTGGCTGGGTAGGGGATGGTAGGAAAGAGGAATGGCAGGGTGTTTGTGTGGAAATGTTATCACTGGGGAGCTGGGGAAGGCATGGATTCTCTCAGCTAAGAATCTGGGCTGAGAAACTGCCTTGTTTCCCTGTTAAGGCATCCACCTAGTTGATTCAGCCCACTGCTTACTTGGGTTGGTCCAAATAGGTTCAGTAGGCCCTTTCTGACAACTCTGTCTTCAGTGGATGAATACCACTATGTGTGGCAGAAAACTGGGGCCTGAAGCTGTTATATTCTCTCTGATCTTCCCCACTGAAATTACTGGGAGTTCCTGACCTGTGGCTAGGGCCTTGAAAAAGGTTCTGTGCCCAGTGCACCTCACCTACGTCTTGTCTCTTGCCATAGGGACCAGCACTGGCCCCATAGGTGCCTCCCAAGAGATGGTTCCAGCAACCTGGACCCCTCGGCAAGTGACTCATCAACCAACTGATGTCAGCTCTGGCACCTGTGATACTACCACTCCTGCCCCCACCACCATGGGCCTCACAGCTTTCCATTCTCAAGGGACGGTCTCAATAAGTCCTCTGACAACCCCGACACCTTCAGGAGGTACCTTGGTTTGAGAAGGGCTCATAGCCCATGGTTACTGTTCAGAGCTTGTCTTTGGACCCTGAGCACCCAGGAGGCAGTTTGGATCTAGGAGAAGGGCCCAGCATACCACTGCTAACTTCTCAGGGCTTGTCCTTGGACCTTGGGAAGTAACTTAGTTCTGGAAGAAAAGTCCAGGACATCACTGGTCACTGTTAGAACCACATCCTGGGATCTCATATCCCCAGACAGTATTTCAGTTCTTGGGGAAGGGGCCCAGGGCTGTTGCTCAATGTTTATCTTTGGATTTTGCACCCTGACACTAGCCCATAGAGGGAGTGAATCAGTTCAACAGGAAGTGGCCTAGGCCCCCCAGTGACACTGCAGGACCTATGCACCAGGGGTCCCTAGAACCAGAGTAGGCTCATGACTACAGGGGAGGTAACCACAAGGCCCTGGCTATTCCCACGTTGGCAATATTCTCTGACTCCTCCTCATTCAGTTAGCCCTGCAGTTCAGGGGCTCTGTGGAGCTTTGCAGAGATTAAAGAGCTATGGAGACATCTGTCTCAGGGAGCTCAGTAGAGATTCAAAGAGACAGGCCCCATGCATCTGCAGCCTGAGCCAGTTTGCCAGCACTTGAGACAGCTGGGTGTCTGCCAGGAACTACAGCAGGTGCTTGTGTGCCTCACTGAGACCAGACACCCCCGCCTACAAGTTCCTCTGGGGCATCAGCAGCTAGACACCAAGCTGCAGAGTCTACACGGAGAGCTGGGTGCAAGAGTCACATGGCTACGCAAGGAAGCATGTAAGCCTCTCCACAGGGAATTCTGTCTGGCCAGCACCAGCTCATAAGACCATCCTCCCTTAACCAGGTAGAATGGAGAGAGGGTAAGGGAGGAAGATTTAGGAGAATCCACCTTTAAGAGCTGAAGTCTGTCAGTCAAGATGAGAATATTTGCTCTGTAATTTACTGTGCACAGGCTTAGACAACTTTTTCCTTCCTCCCTCCCTCTTGGCTCCCCTTCTCTTTCAAAAACAGGTCTCACTTTGTAGTTCAGGCTGCCCTCCAATACACTGCAATCCTTCTGTCTCAACCTCTAAACTACTGGAACCGCAGAAATGAACTACCACATCTGTCTCCCTAACTTTAACCTCATTGAATCTAGTTTGTCTTATGTCTAAAACCAAGAATACATCAGTGTGATTTCCTAACTCTCAGTTCCTGATTCTGGCAGATGATAAATGTAGTTATTACCATCTTAATATCAACTCACTAGTGACATTGAGTATCTTTACCTTGGTAGACATGCAAGGCTCATACTCATGTAACACACACAGATGATACACAATCAGTTGTGAGTATTGCAGACTCTTCCAGAGAGAGGTTGTTGTATTTCCTTTTCTCCTTGCTTTGAGCCCTGTCTTTCGAGTACCAGACGTGAACTCTGGATACTGTGTGGCTCAAGCAGGTGAGCAGAACTTGCTTTTAGACAAAGGCAATCCTGTAGGGGCAGAATCAGACAACTGGGGTAGCTTGTGAGTATGTGAAGGGTGAAGCAAGAGCAGAAAGTGACTCATTCTCTGGACAAAGGTGTAATGAGTATCATGGCAGTGGTATCTGGAAGTTCTTCCTTGCTGAAAGACAAGGGCTCAGACAGACATGTCGAAGTGTTAAGTTTGTCTGGGATTGCCAAGAGATCTGATGTGGTTAGTGCACAGGTTACATTTTGGAGGAAGGAGTAACAGGGAAGAGGAAAAAGAGGGACGGCCACCAAATTCTGAAGGACTCGAACCCGCAGTCAACAGGACCAACAGAAGGTTTCGGAAATGAGCAAGTGCTCGGGTCTGTAGTTACTACAGGTGGCCACAGTGACATGGGGCCATTGCATTCGGATGCTAAAAGAAAACAGCAGAATTCAGTATATGTGTAACAAGTCTCAACAGCGAGAGAAGCAGTGAGGGTTAAAAACAATCAGGATGAAATTTACAAAGCTACTTACCCCCCCCCCCCCCCCCGCGCTTCTGTGTTTCTGAGTTTTACCAGTTTCTTCACTTACTAAACAAAGACATAAGCTTTTGGATGAAGAAAAGTGGGCTGGTGGAGAAGAAGGCCCACCAGGAGAGAACAGGCTGGGTGAGTAGCTGAGGCAGGGTGAAGCGAGGAGGGACATGAAGACAATAGTTGTCATAAATGACGTTAGTCAAGAAACACCAACACATTTAAACAACTTTCGGCTTTGTTCATGAAAGCACAGAAATAAATCCAGCTTTAAAAACTAACAAGTTTTATTTTAAAATTTATTTCTTCACCTCACAAGAGCCTGGCAAAGATTTAAAGGCAGCAATAAAGGGAATGCAGACGAACAGACATGACCAATACTGTAGGCTGTAAACTGGTGCAGGCAGGGTGGGTCTGTTTCAAAATGGGCATGTCCTTTCCTACTGACATTCTACACTTAGAAACTGCTAAAGCTTACAAGGCAAACAGGCACACATGGACCCCCAACACTGTTTATTGTCCTGAAAATGAGAAGTGATCTAAGGTCTACCAACAGACTGCTTAAGTCAGTCACGTCACATTTGATGAAATCACATTCTTTTTAAGAACAAGGTAGATTTTGCATTTAAAATAAAAAAATTCAATCTGTGAAATATATACTCTAGCAAACTGTTATTGTTGGCTTTCCCTAGGGCTGGGGCATCTTTCTTACATTATAGTAGTAGACCTCTAAGTAGTATGATTATATCCATATTTGGAGGTTGGCAATTGTGAGAGAAGGAGAAACACATTTGGGGACTGAAGGTGACAGCAACTGAGGACTCCTGGTCTTTGGCTGGAATGCCTAGTGTATGCCCAGAAGTTAAGCTTGGTTTGGGGTACTACCTTGGTAGGGATGTCAAAGCGGCTCTGGGCACTTTGGGGAGGGGCTGAAGCTCACCTGGTAATGTTAGAGTGCTGGGTTTTCTCAGTGCTAATGAAAAGAACGGATCAGGAACTGAGGCCGGATCTCATGCTATTGCTCAAGCCTCGCACAGCCTGATGCTGGAGCACTTTCTGAATGGTAGGCTAGCAACTCCAGACATGGAGTAAGAGCCTGGGAGACAAGTAAAGGACTGGCAGGAGCAAGGTACTGTGCACAGCAGGGCTGCCTTCCCTGTCTTCTGGCTCACAGCCCAGCACCAGTATCCAGGCACTAATATCCAGGTACCAGTATCCAGGCACTAATATCCAGGTACCAGTATCCAGGCACCAGTATCCAGGCACCCTTGATTTCCAGCTGCATGTGCAGTAACTCCTTCTTCCTTTCCTGTAGCTGTGACCAGTACAGAGCATGGTACACATATAGGAGACACACCTACTACCACCCAGGCCCAACGTGTCAGCTCACCTAAGCACCCAGGGACTACAGAGGCAGTCAGCTCACCTAAGCACCCAGAGACTACAGAGGCAGCAGTAGCAACAACAGAAGGCTCAGGTAACAGCTTCTGTTTGCTAACTTCACTATCTAACAGCCCAGGGCCTAAAAATCTACAGTCACTCCTCGCCCAGGATACCTGGGCGCCTTCTTAGGAACGATAACATGAAATGCTGGCATTGGGGAAGGGAAGGAAGCTGTGGGTTCCAGTGTAAGCCGTGTAACTACTTTGAGTGCAGTGAGGGAAGCAAGTGTCCTCGGTTCTGTAGTTGTTCTCATCTTCAAAAGGAACTCAGTAAAGACGGCCCTATCTCATAGGGTTGCTGTGAGCATGTGTACAAGGTACTTAGGCAAAGGAGCACTGTAAGTAGTCAAAAGCTCTGCCAATGCATGTCCTACCACGGGGCTGTAGTTCTCATGATCATTATGGTTGACATGCAGAAAGACTGAACTTATCTATTAGTTCAGAGAACTTCTTTGGGGGTTTTCTGGTTTGGGAGTCCAAGGTGGTGACATTTCAGCATAGTTGTACAGTAGATTTATAAAAAGGGCACAGAGATCACAGGAGAAATGGTGTCCAGGCTGTGGGGAGAAAGCTGATACTGACCTAAAACATAGGGGTTTCTTTTGGGGTACTGGCTGGTGGTGTTAATTGTGGCTCAGCTCTTTCCCTCTTTTTCTCTTTGAAATCCTCTGTCACCACATAGCATACCTATGGTATCCACCTTAGGGTAACTCTACCTTCCAAGGACTGGAAGGTTTAAGGGGTGACATTCTTCTAAGTCAGGAAACGTTTTCTTTTCCAGAGCACTCCTTTGGAATCCTGAAAGCAGATTTTACCATCTCAACAGTGAAGGATCCAGAAGAGATGAAAGATCAACTTTTGAGTGAGGTTAGATGTCTAACTTTTTCAATATTGATGATTCAGGTGACAGTAATGCAAAGCAGTATTGTCAAACCTAATATATTAAAGCTGGGGCTGAGGAGATGTCTCAGTTGGTGAAGTGCCTGTATGTTCTGTATGAAATTTCAGCAAACTGGCTCTCAGTTGGTACTGGATGTTAGCTACTATTATCACTACAATAAACTGATTACTGAACATAGTCTGATAAAACATTTCTCAAGGGCTAAAGCCATCCCTAGATATGTATCTATCAGAAATCATAACTTTACAGATAAGAAGACACATTGGCATTTATTTAGCAGCTCTTGGCCACTTATTCAAAGGCCCAAAGGCAATCCATTTTAGAATTTCACAGAATCAAGTTTCTAGAAAGACCACTAGCGTTGTATGGCCCTGCAAAGGACACGTAAGAAAATAATTTTGAGTTTTCTATTTTTTGTTTACTGCTTAAGGTTAGAGGTATTTTCTTTGGTCCAGGCCTGGGCCTTTATGTGCTTTCTGGAGGTGTAGTAATAGAAACTTCTCATACTAAACTACAAGCATCTATCTTATGCATTAAACTGGAGCCAGTGAGAAAACTGGGCTTATACTGCTAAGTCCCACCTTTTACTTAGCTTCGTCAGAATGTATCTGCTTCATTAAGTCAGATGGACCTGAGGCCTTGGGTTTGGTCTCTCACGCTATGAAAAAGAAAACCAAAAGAAAACAAAGGAAAAGGAACTTTAGGGAATGAGCATGCCACAGTTTCTATCTCACTAAGAGGAATGCAGTTGATAATAACAAGGTATGTGTGGGGTTTATTTAAAATTACAAGTATGAAGGAAGAAAATACCTGCAGCTAACTCATCCAAACCTCAGAACCACTGATAAAAGACATGTTATAGATACCACACACACTGTTCAGAGGGCAATATGGAGTAATGGAACTCATGCGGCAGCCATCCATCTCTGTGTGCATGTGTGCACATGTGTGTATGTATGATACATGTATATACATGTTTATGTGTGTATTTAAATTTACCCAATGAGTCTGATGCTCAGTAAAGATCGGGAGCACTTAGTAATTTGGTGTTACTGATAAGATGCACACAGGTGAAGGAAGGCTAAGAAACAGGATGGATGCACAAAACGTGCGTGTTAGTGATTTAGGGCTAAGCTAAGGGTCATAATGCAGCATCGGTCGTCTCTCCTTTTCCTTTCATGGTGCTAGGTAGGAACTGATCCCACTGAACGGTATCGCTACCCTACTTCTCTCTTTTTAATATTTCAGATCCAAGAAGCCTTAAAGCTTGTATTAGGTCACGAGGAATTCACATTGAAATGGGTCGGCTACGAAGTAAACAAAAAATAGCAAATATCCGCTAATTCTCACTTTCCTTTTAAAGTAGTAGTTCAGGTTGTCTTTAGTTTTGTTTTGTTTTGAATTCCTAGACACACAAGATTAGAAATAACCTGAAGGACACACAGAAGAAAATGACATGTGAAACCTGCATTCTTGGGTTTTACAGACTGAGATAGATAAACTGAAGATAGCACACCTGGAGAATGATAAACAAAGGCAGCTCCCTAACCCAACAAGAAAAACCCTAAGAACAAGCTGTGTAGGGAATATGAGAGGACCATGGAGGCGCAGGACAGTTGGAGGAAGTTTTCTTTCCAAGGATGTTAACATAACACAACCGACACCAGTGCCGGTTGTCCATCCTACTCATAAATATTTTACCTGAAACTTGTAAAATTTTAAGGCATGCTAATCCTAATGCTAAAATGTATCTTCAGAATAGTATCCCAGTGTTCCAAGTGTCCTAAATGCCTAGCAGAGAAGTTAGAAGGTAGCACACAACACAGATGCATGTATGATAGAAGCAGTACTGTAAATACAGTAGCAACTTTAGTCTGAAATGTTTAAAGTTAAAGTTTATTTGTATTTTTTGTAGGAATATCAATAAAAGACCTCAAACGTATCTATATCTGTACATGTACAAGAACTGTCAAAAATTATTCACAGAACAAAAATAAATCTTTTTTAGAACCCAGGTAATGAAATGCAGATATGGATCACATATGGAACAATCTAAGTGCTACAAAGCACAAAAATATGGCTTTAAAAATAAAATAAAATCTTGGGTTTTGTTTTTCTAAGGTGAATTTCTTTCTTGAAATAAAAAATAAATTATTTTGAACTATCTTTGTAAAATAGTCATGTGTATTAACACACTCTTATTAAGGCCCTGGAGATGAAAAACAAAATCAAATTTGGAAGATAAATTCCTCACAGGTATGACCCAGGTAATTATGCTGCTGTCTGCTTGAGCTGACCCTAATAGAGCTAGAAATATCTAAGCACCAGTCACAATTCAACCTTTACTACTTATTTTAGCTTTTTTGCAGGATAGTGGTCATAGAGTTAATTAGCATTTAACCTTTTAGTGAACTGGAAGTTGAAAATTTCCTTGAGGGTTTGAAAATGACATATCCATGCTATTTATATTCAAATGCTTGACCACACACAGAGGATGGGGACCCCTAAAACACAGCTATGGAAATGCCACCACACCAACAGTTCAGTCTGGTTTTCAGTTCTAAGACTTCCTAAGGAACAATGAAGGCATTTGATAAAAAAACAGAGTAGGAAATTAAAATGTGTGTTGAAACACGGGGTCAAAGCACTCCTGACCTCTCCGTGGGTGGCTTGCTGCATTGACCAAGGCTAGCTGGGCTGCTGCTCAAACACCTGAGCATGAACTGGTGAGGAACCAAAGCTACTTTCTGTATTCTGCTCTTGGATGGTGACAGTCATCTGCTGCTCCATATTCTCTTTGCTACCAATAATGATACCTTGCTCAAGTCACTTTAACTTATATATACATATAACACATATAGTACATTTTAAAGAGAATATAATTTTATAAAATCTAAAAAACAACAAAACAAAAACAAAACCTGAAGGAAGTTTGGGAACTAGTAGTTTATAAAGTGGATAAACATTTTTTAAGGGATGCCTTAGAGCTGTGTGTGCCTGTAGGCATGCACAGGTTGTCTCAGGAGCTGCCTTTCCAAATACACATCTTAGGAGGAGCCAGGGGATACAACTCTACTTGCTTCTTTGAATTTCTGAGGAACCAAGTTCACTGGATCGCGTGTCTTCCTCAGGACTTTTCTGAAAGAAATGCACTCTCTCTCTCATGCAAATTCCATCACCCTCATCCTTTCAAAGCTCCAGAGCTTTCCTAGATGGGTCGGTGACAAGAGGGTGCTCTATAAGAACTGATAACAATTATTCAAACATAAAAAACCGTGTACTTAAAAAATTTGAAATTTCAACATTACTTGCTTTTAAGAAACAAGTGTAAGTTCTTTAAGTTAATAATAATTTTAAAAGGTATCCTAGGTATGGGGTGGGAAGGTGACTTTTTACTGCTAAGGCAAAAAGGAGAATTCACTTGAAAAAGCCAAGGGGTATAGAGCAGAATGTCCCCTGAAGTTGTTTAATCTGTAACAGAAGGTGACTCCCTGCCCCCAAGTGGCTGAAAATGAAGAAAAACTGTGGCATGGACTCTGGAGCTGCTGAGTTTGCCAGTGACATGGCTAGTCTATGGTCCAGCCTGGAGATCAGTCAGTCTGGTGACTGAGGATCCTGAGAAGACTGCTTCTCCTGGCTCAGTTTCTTAACAGTTCTCAGCAACTGTATCTGGGAGGAACCAGACCTAATGTGGATGGAAGCAGAACAAACACTAATGCAAACCCATTTGATGGTAAGTGTCCTCTAGAACTTCAAACAAAACCCCTACTCCTAAACTGCCTTATCTGAGGACACAGAGGGAGGCAGGGCTCTGGAGAGCTGACATTCCATACAAGAGCCATGGATACAGTAAGAACAGGGAAACTACTTCTGAGATCATGCTCGGCCCCAGTGCACACACTTGATGTTTACAACTGTCTTAGAAACCCTCACCGTTTCTTCACTCTGCAACCCCATAACAGAGGACAGGAGCAGACCAATTCTGACCAACTTGATGGTAGGCAAAAAGACAAGAACAGCCATGGTAGCACAATTACCTCAGTTTCCATACCAAGTAAAAGACTACCAGACCCAAGCAGCAACAAGGACAGACACTGAAGTAACACTAGTCTTATGGAAATAGGACTTTTTGCAATTCTGGAAAAGTCTGGAAATCTTATTCCTCTAGTGATATAGGAGGGAAACAGGAAGCCCCTTTCCTGATCCTAGTAAGGCTGTCCTTGTTAATGGTAAAGTCTTGTCCTCTCCTGAATAAAAGCTACATAAGCACTTAGCCTGAATACCAAACCCTATCCAACCCTGGACTATTCTCATAATGTATGTGCTGACGTGTTGACAAAAACAGGGATCGTAAGATGCAGCTACTTAACCCATCAGCTTTTTAAAAACCTCACACTTCCTCCCAGTAAAACAAAGTGATGTACCTATTTAATTAAAGAAACACCATGTAAATTAGTACCTGCTGCTGTCTTCTATTCTCAAAAAATTCAAAATAAACTTGATAAGATTGCAACATTCTCTAAAGAAATATTAAATATACATATATTAGCATTTTGAGACAGGGTCTGAAGTAACTCAGGTTGGCCAGGAAACTTCTGTTCCTCCTGCTCCCACTCCTGGAGTGCTGGGATTGCAGGCCTGTGTGCCACCAACCTAGTTCATGTGGTGCTGGAGTTTGAACACAGGGCCCCTGGCATGCTAGGCTGGCACTCTGCCAATGGAGCTATGCCCCAGCTCAGAATAATATTTCTGATAGGCTAAAAAGATGAGTAGGCTCAAAGGATAATCTGAGATTTAGTATCTGGCAACAATGCTGTACTTCCGACCTCTAATCCTCTTACTATTGCTGTGATCGTCCTTCTTTCTCTTCAGTGATGATAACACGGTGGCTGGAGGGTCTCATCATGTGTCTAACGGTTCTGCGATTCAGTCTTGCAATGCATTCAGACCCCACAGTGCTAACAGTTACAGTGTTTTCATCACTACACTTATTTGAGCAGCTCTGTAACCCATAACCAGCACCTTGAGACCTTCTCAACCTCAAACAAGACATTACCATATCATATACTTCAGGCCGTTGAGACTAAGAATTGACTAGGTTCTCTGTGGTACTTTTGAAGGGTTCTGAAGAGTAAAGAAAACATTGCTAAGCTACAAACAAGAAGAGATCTATGCTTACATTCCCACTTCGCTCAATACAGGTCATTACTGCAAAATCAAAACGCTTTTCTCTTATGAAGTAATTTTTAACACACTGCCTCAGCTTGGAGAGAAGATAAGGCGTCATAAAATAGCTGTTAAGGGTCAAGAAAACACTCAAGTGGATATGAAGGCCTGCAGTGAGATGCTCCTGTTTTAGACGTTTGTCTGACACAAACAGGTAATTAGGAGGAACCCCTTTTGAAACGTAGTCGATTGAGGGCTCTGGTGAGGGTGCTGAAATGTAAGGTCAGACATAAAGGCCAACCTAAGGGTCAAGTGAGACTTGGAATGCATGCCTAGGACTTGGCGGAATATATGCCTGGGCTTCGAACAAGAGAACATGTTCTCTTGTTTTCTTATAAATATTCTACTATGTAGAAACACATACTCCATGCATATGGCTCTGTTATGTCTCCCTCTGCATCCTTTACTTAAAAAAATTCTTAAAGTTTATAACTTAAAAAAAAAAACAAAACATTAACTTATTTGAGAAATGCTGTTTTTTTTCAATGTAAAATAATGTAGCACTTGTTTAAAGAGATTCAAGACCCTTTTTAAACATTATCTCTGTATATCTGACAGCATAAAAGGTATGAACATTTTTGATGTGCACATTGTATGTACATATGTGTGAATATATGTATATATACTTATATATATAATATTTGTTTAACCTGCAGCTAACTTTTTCTACCTCTGGTAATTAAGCCTGCATTCCAGATGATGTGTCACACTTTGGAGAGAAACATGGATTTTCTGTCCTGTATTAAAGCCATTAAAGATAAGCTGGGTTATTCTTGCTGAGTCTACCACAAGTGTGGAATAACACCTGGAATGTGCATCCTCACATTCTGTTTTTTTTTTGTAGCAAGATTAATTATCATTTTGAAAAGAAAGACAAATTTCAGTTTTAGATTTCCTTCCCAAATTTTATGGAAGGGATAAATAGAAAGAAGCAGCAATTTAAAAGTGGTGATAAAATCCCACAGATCTGTTAGTATGGTGGATACAATCTTTATCCTAAGCAAAAATACGACAAATAGGAAGAAAAATTGTAGTGGGAAATATTCAGAGATTCCTGCTCTGCTGTATTAGCCCTTTTCTGTGTGAAAGAAAGGGTATTTATTCAGATGGCTTATGAACGGCATACTTGAATAACCTCTCCAGTGGAGAGTAAACCCTGTTGGTGCTGGCTGCTCCCGGCATGGGGAGGCAAGGGCAGCGCACATGTGAAAATGAAGATGTAGAAAGAGACACAAATATTTATAGTTCTGTCCACTCTAAAGAGTAGTAAAAACAAAATGTAGGAGTAAAAAAAATCAAAAAGTCCCATATCTAAAACAGAAAATTCCCATCTGTTATAGATGGAGGAAACAAACACACTGACAGGAGTTCAACAGAAATCATTTCTAATTCAGTTAGAATCAACCACTTCTAGCCATGTCCTCTGAAATGGCGACTCTATAAATCTGATTACTGTCTGATCGGAACCATCTTGGTTGATCAGTAGCATACATTACTGTTTTGTATGGATCTTGGTATTTGCATGTCTTCCTAATGGTAAGGGACTAGGGTGGGGCTTTTAAACCGGCAGATGAATCCCTGAAAAAAATCATTTTGACAAAGTCCTATTGCACTCCATGTGCTCCTAATCCAATACACAGAGCCTCTACTACTAAACCGACAGGCTCATTTCTCACTCGCACTTGGTTCCTACTTTTCCTCCACTAAAAACTGCAGTGCTTTCAAGAGAAAAACAATAATAAAATAGTAATAATTAAAAAGGTAATCTACATTATTAACTTCCTTTTGGTATATTACAGTGGTATTTCTGTACATGGCCCAGAACTGTTCCCTATGTACATAGAGACACTGGGGAAAGCATCGACATTGGGAGTCTTTGCTTTATGCCCTGAAAGACAAGGTTTCTTTCTTCATTTGAGAGTTTCTCACCACACTGCTACTTGAACAACATTCTGTAAACCTGGAGGGTTAATGAGCTGGGGACAGGAGAGCTGGGCAACTTCCTTCTTTCTCCTCCCACAGTTTGTATTCACAAAGGCCATCAGCAGCTGCTGTTTTTGAATTCACCATTCTCCGTGATGGAAAGCTTGGTGGGGTTGGTGGGAGAGATGCCATTGCGGACCTGCATGCTGTACCGCTCCTTCACTTGAGTCAGCGCACTCATCAGTCTTGTGTTGGCTGAGTCCAGGGATACGATCCGCTTTTCCTACAACACACCAACCATGGCTTTATTCAGGCTGCATGGAGGAAGGCACTTTCTTTACTGAATCATCAGTCCAATACTTTCCCTCCAGCACGGTACACATGGTGCTCCCCAAACAAATGGAACGTCTCTGCCTCTTTCTGCACATTGGTTAGGTTCAGCTCCCCCTCCCCTTAATCCCTCTTTTTTTCATTTCTGCACAACAGGACTTATTACCAACAATATATTGAGGTATTACTAGGCTGTCTTATGAAAATGACACCATGAGTCAAGCTGCCTTTATGTAGTAAGTGCTTTTGTAAAAACTGAAACATGGATATTAGGTGGCAAAGAAAGAAGCACCAGAGGTTTCATTTCACAGAAGAGAAGTGCACGTGATCCATGGGCTCACCTCCCAAAGAAGGCATAATAGTCCCATCTGAGAAGAATTCACATTGCTCAAATTAAAGCAATACGTGGTGGCAGTTTAGAGTCTCCAACAAGGTGAGGATGCAAGAGCAAGAAGAGATAAGAGCAGCCAGAAGCTCAGACCAAGGAGTGTTTGAATATGGGGAGGGAGATGTGGCTGAAAGGGATGCTATAAACATAACACATGAGAACAGACAGAGAACACAGGCTCCTAGACCCATTCCAGCTCAGTTACTCCGGGAAAGCTACTCAGTAAAGGGCATGCTTTCATTTCCTCTTGAGTTTTAAAACAAATAAACAACAACAACAAAAAAAAAAACAACGCTTTAGAGACAATATTTTGGAGCTATGGGTTGTTGGCTATCTACACATCCACCAGAGAGAGGGGACAAGAACAAAAAGGTACAGCAGGATAAAACATTATCAGTCTCACAAAAGTTAGTGGAGACTTTAATCTTTAAATCATCCCAGAACTTTCCCCAACAAGTACCAAGTATGTATTTTTCAGAAATAATGGCAGAGAAGGACAATCCTTATCCATACTCATAAATGGAAAAGAAAATAGCCCACAAAGATTGACCCTAACACCAAACAAAGCTCTCTTTTCTGGGAGTCTCAGAGTTTACCCAGAAAGACGGACAAGTTTAAGGCACTGTGTGGTTTAAAGCGCAGCAAGAGGGCTAAAGCTGCTGCTGCTCCTTCTGTGAAAGCAGAAGCTACACAGGGTGCCAAGCTAGCACTGCCCTGCTGGAGCCACACTGCTAGGAGCAGCCTAGTCACTGCCCTGGGGGAAGTCTGGGTAAAGCCACAGCTGACTACAGCATCAAACAATCTTGCCTTTATCTATCTCTCACTTTACTGGGAATAGGAAGGTGTCTCTATGGCAGTAAAGGTGGTGGCTACAGTTTCAAATGTGTGAAAAAACAAAAGCAACCCAACTCACTTTACTATTCATGAAAATAATTCTCATTTTTTTTGCTGTAAAACTCAGGTGGTTTTTACATACAGAATCAGTATTATTAATGAACCACTTACTAGATAAGACTTTTTTTTAAAAAAGAAAGGTGATTTGTTTTAAGAACAGGAGAAACTCAAAGATTTGCAAAGCTTTTAAAAACAGTAATTACTTAAAAATTATAGCTAGTGGAATTTAGTGGAAAAACAAATACAGCTTTTTTTTTTCAAAGACAATAAGTAAGGACAGGCCAATAAAACCATAGGTAGATTCCAAATATAATGCCCTTCCTCACAGTGAGGAATGACCCCTAAGCAGAATAAATGGTATTTAAAATTTTAATACATATTTGTTCCAGTTTGATAAATTTCTTGTGTATTGTATAATAAGTGAAAATTTGTGCCATAAATTATAATTTCTTAAAATAGATAAGAAAAGGTATTTCAGCATTGGGACAAGTGACAAGGCCCCAATACTAAGGAAAATAGCATTTTGGGGGTTCATAAAAAATTAAGCATTCACAAAAACAAAGCAAGACCATCCTCCACTCCTTCAAAAAATCAAATTGAGTATTAAAGAGTCAAAAAAGAGTCTGAAAAGGACTATAACTACATATTGCCTGTAAATAATAACTGATATCAAACCACCTCTCCTCCCAGACACCTGCGAGTTTCTAAGCAGAGAAAATCCCTTTGGAGTTCTTCCACTGCCAACTTCTCAAATAAAACAGAAATTAAAGGAAAAGCAAACAAACAACCCCCTCCAAAATAAAAACAACCTCAAACAGGAAACTGGATCTTTTGAAAGTTAAGTTCAGTTGGCAAAAGTTGCTATGACATTTGATTCTGCCTGGCTTAGAACACAAAGCAATCTAACATGCCTAAAAGGAAGGACTCAACATGGGAGTGCCAGGAGCTGGAATGTATAGGAGGCCAGTGCACTGGCCAGGGCTGGGAACTGCTCAGCTAGAGAACGCACAGGGATTACTTGCCTGTTTGAATTATCTCATTTCCATTTATGACCTGTAATTTAACACAGTGGAGATATCACTTGCAATAGTAACTAGGCAGCTGCTTTGTTTTTCGTAGGAAGTGGCCCCTCTCTGTTCTCCATCTATTCACATGGAGAGATCAGGAGTTGCAAGACCTCATGCCTGGGGGTCAAAGGTGCCTGTCCCCCCCCATGTGTGTGTGTGTGTGTGTGTGTGTGTGTGTATAAAATAGAGATTCCTTGGTGTCATCATTGTGACCCCAGGTCTGTGCGCCTGTGCTTTGTAGCATGAACTGATTCAAGGAGAGAAAGAAGCTGAATTCCCCAACAAGGAAGAGGGGCTGCTGAGAGAGAAGAATACCATTCGTGGGGTACCTGAGAGCTAGTGTTCTGATAAGTGCTAGAATTAATCCTATCACAAAGAAGTAACTGTTTCCATTTTAGAAATATTTCTTCTATTATTGGCACTAAGTCATATGCTGCAGATATAAAATTATGGGTTACCTCCTAGGGAGACTATTATTTCCAAACATGTCTTCATTTAAGAAATAAAGCCAAGAGGGCTACTCTGTTCCAACAATCACCTAAGAGGTAAGACTCGTTCTCACAGAAAAAAACCTAATAAAAAGTCATTTGTTACAAAGAATACCTAAGTATGTACATCTTTTGCTTTTATGATTCTATGCACCAGTAAGCCGACAGCTTGGATTGAGAAAACTCTCTTTTAAGACATTATTATATTTTTAACTGTCTTTGGTATTTATGATTTGTGCTGTGCCTAGTGCAGTGGTTTTCAAATGTGGTCCAGTGGACTGTCTGAGTATTCTTTAGGGATCTCTATTAGATTTTGCAGAGGAATGTATGGTATAATAAAGCCAATGCTTTAGTGTGAAACATCACATTTAACAGACCCCAGTAAGTTCTGACCCATTAGTTGAGGGGGTGTTTACGGTTGAGTGGTAGTGGGAGCACTGGTTTATGGAAGGTGCCCCATATGATTGGTTCCATTAAAATAGTCCAGAGAACCAAGCCTTTTGAAAACCAAACTGCCACTGGCCGGACTATACATTTGACTGACTGAGAGCCAAGGATACCATTTCTTCCTCCGCTCAGTGATACCATCTGGAGGATTAACTGAGAGCTTTTGACTCCTGGTCAATCAAACTCCCTTCCTGGATTTCACTTTAGTAACCATGACTTTTGCTTTATACTCAGATCAAAACTGGGGACAGGTAGAGTAGAAACTCCCTAGAAGTTAGTGACAGGGTTGTCCTGCAGCCAGCATACACAGAGCCATACTTTGTTGCTGGCAGTTCCATTTGCTTAAGACTGACTGTTCATTTCAGCACTAAGATCTATGATTACTAACAAGGCTTACCACTCCGCTTTATACTTATATTGAGATGCGACTCCAAAGGGAACTTTTCAGCATCAGTTTTTGTGATGAATTGCCTTCTTTATCTACATTACTTCTTTTAAGTTTATGGAGTGATTTTTTTTTTAATTGGATAATATAACAAGAAAGCCTTGGCCTTGTTATTACTCTTCTTCCCTCACTTACCTTGGGGATACCTAGAAAGAATTAAAAAATTAAAAGAGCAAGTAAAGTAATTATAACATTTCTCTGGCTCAAAATAGGCCAAAAATAGCCAGACTTTGAGTCTAAAACATTTTGGGAGCTATGCAGGTGAGAAAACATCACAACTCATAACTAGCTTCTAAGTCTAGTGAGTTCCAAGAAGGATGAAGCCTGTGAAGCATTCTTCTCGTGGCTATGTTCCCCATCTGGAAAACAAACCGCATCTTACACTGACCTCATAAGGAAGCTCAAATGTTGAAGTACACTATTCTACAGTGATAAAGCAACATGGAATTGGAAACATTCCCTACATCCTGGATTTTGCTCTGATCACTAGTGTCCTTGTAAAGGGCTTGTAGAGGCTACCATCCCGTGGGGTGTGAGTTATCATAGGTTCTAATTTTATCAAGATTTTTTTTTAATATCTAAAGAGGTTCTCTAAGCATAGCATCAACAAAGAAGAACAGCCAAGCACATTCCAAGCAGCAATGCCAAACTCTGAACCAAAAGAATAACAAGGAAAGCTATCTTCTATAACCTTATCTTTCCCTACAATTTCTTTACTAGGACTAGGTGTTGAAGGCAGTGGATGTGACTGACAAGACCGTGAAGAACACAGCCAAGCAATGGTCAGTGGAGGTCACAAGCCAGGTACATGCAGTGAACTTTTTACAGTTACCCTCTTAGAGATGTCCTCTTTTCTACAAGGAAGGAAGCCAACTTCATCACATATTAGGCTAAGATTTGTCAAACAACTACACTAAATATAGTATTTTGCATGCTAATATTAATGCTATGTCATTAAAAAAATCATTGAGGTCACATGAAAACTCCTATCATTCCAAGGATAATGTCAAGAAACTTTCAGTGTCTCATTTTCTACTGCTTTACTATTTGCAGTATTAAAAACAAATACTTTCTACTAAGTCCAGGGCCTGCTTACCTGTGCATCGATTATTTTCTGCTTTGCATCAATAACTGCTTGCATCTCAGCATGATCCTTTTTTAATTCCTCTTCCACAGCCATTAGCCTAGAATGTGGTAGGAAGGAAGGATCAATGTTTTCAAAGGCAGAGCTAGGTAATACAGAAATTGAAAACCTTAAAACTGGTGGTTTCCAACAGAAGACCTATTTTATTGCACTAACCTTTCTTTTTTCTTCTCCTCTCTCATCTTCCCTGAAAGAAGACATCCTAAATTGATTCTTTTACCTGTGGCTGGGCTCCCTAACATTTCATTTTCTTGAGAATAGTATTCTCATAATCATCTTCCTACTAGATCATCCCATTGTCTAACATCTTAAAATAGCAAATGAACAATAACAAAACAAAAAGGCTATCTACTTTTTAAAAGTATCTCATGTAGCTCAGACTAGCCTTAAACTTGCTGCGTAGTTGATGCTGGCCTTGAACTCTTGGTACTCCTACTTCTACCTCCTGAATGTTGGGATTATTATGGGCAAGCACCACCATGCTTGGCAGCAAACCATCTCCTCTTACTCTCAAGTTACACTGTAGCTACCGTTCTATCCTCTTTCCTTGCACAGCTATGTTTTCTACAGAATGTTCTAGTAGATCGTGTTTCTCATTTACTTCTCACATTTCAACCCACTTTTGCATGACTCCTCAGTTCAACTCCTGTGGCTCTCAATATGAGGTCAGTTATTTTCAGGCTACTATAACAGCGACCCTTTTCCTGTTCTCCCTCTCTTTTTAAAATATTATTTATTTACTTTTAATTTAATTTACATTCAAACCACAGTTCTTCTCACCTCTCCTCTTGCCCCCAGCTGTTCTTCTCTGATTTTATCTACAGCATGTACGGAAGCTAGTGGTTATGAGTCTGAAGTCTAAGGTTTGATACCTGACTCAGATTCTAGGTCTCCACTATGTTACTTTGGACAAGCAACTGTTGCCTGTTTCTCTCTCAGTCAATAAGCAATAATAGTATCTGTTCCAGAGGCCAAGATGGAAATAAAACAAAGTATTATTTATAAAGTGCTTGGCCCACAGTGAGTGCTCTGCAAACACAGCCAAATGGATCTCTTCTCACTCTCCTTTGTTGGCATCCATGGCACTTTTTTGGTCCTCTGGCCCTAAAGACATTCAGTGAGAATTTGTTTTTAGACTTGTCTGGGAAAATTGAGTTAAATTTTAAAGATTTAAAAAACCTAACTTTCATCTAAAATTTCATAATAAATTACTTCCTTTTCCCCCTAATATAATTATGGCTAAAGATAAAGCCTACCTTATCTTCATGGTAAGTACACCAGATCTCACTTGGTTTAATATCTGAGAGCCAGGGTCATTACATTTATATCAAGTACCACGGAATAGATACACATGGATGACAATGGCTTTGGGGGCTGGGGTATTCTTTTGAAAGTATTTGGACATTTCTCCCCACCTTGCTGTACTTAACTAGAGCCAATCAGCTACCAGTTGGTCTTCTAACCTGCTGATGATGCTCTTCATCTGGCTGTCCTTCTCCTCCTGCTGTCTGCGCAGCCGCTCCTCACTGTCCTCCAGCCGGGCCTTGTACTCCAGCAGCAGCTTCTGCATCTGCTGCTCCTGCACCAGCAGCCGGCGCTCATACTCCTCCAGCCGCCGGCTGGACACTCGCAGGCGCTCCTTCAATTTGCTAATTTCTTGTTCATACTGGCAAAGGGGAAGAGGCATGGATGACAGGAATAATATATTGGCTTTGAAGTTACTGCTGCACTTTCTGTCCAGAGAACCCCAGGTGACATGGTAGATGCTGTCTGACCTGCATGTCCTCGCTGCTGCCCCGGTTATTTAAAAGTATTGGCTGGTATAAATGCTACATAAGTACTACTGTGGGTCTAAAACTACATTATGAACCTTAACTTGACATTACGAATTCTACGGATTTATATACTTTTCTTCACATTAATCTACCAATTGTGGCAAGCCAAATCCAATCTGTAATGGTATTGAATAGAAGGGAGAAAAAAAATGATTAAGTAATTAAATAGTTAAATAAACGATTAAATAGAAGCCTGACAAACGACTTAAGGCAAAAGCTAGCTGTCTACAAGACTCCATGTCATCACCTGTACTGCAGCATTCCTGACACTGGGCTCATCAGACTACCTTTGCTCCAGTAGGACTTGCCCTTTAGACAATCAGAGAACAGGCAACATTTCTGTTAAGCAACTAAGTCAGTTAATACAATTTAATGACAGAACAGGCTATTACTGCTTTTTCCTTAATTTTAAAAGTATCAAGTATTCAGGTCATAAGCAATGACAAGGGCCTTCATTCTCTAGAGGACTAATTAATATTGTCTGCCCTATTTTCATGATGTGGCTTTCTATGTCTGACCTGGGAGCATGTGCTGGAATCTATCTATGTGCTCACTAGCCTTCTATAAATTCTGCAATTCAGCTGGCTACTTGGCCCTTTAATGTACTCGAGTTCCTGTGGACAGGGTTGCTAGTGCAATCGAGAGTGAAACTGTTCCAGGCAGAGTGAGAAACATGAGCTTCCTGATGGGTGGGTTACCTGTACTCACTAGTAATGATAAATGTGTGCGGTGTTTGCTAAAATACAGCTTACATAATAACATCTCATTTCACTGCTTATCCACGTCACTGCTCTAAACTATGTTGGTTAATCTAGAAGGCTGAAGCAGAAAGCCTTAGGACAGCTCTGAAAGCTTGGGTTGCATCATTAGGAATAGCTTTATGTTTTTCTAACCCCCAAAATAACCCCTTGTCTAACTGTCAATTAAGTGTGACATTAAGATTATTGCTTCATTTTTTTCCAGGTCTGTTTTTCTTAAAATAAGTAAATGAATAACTCATCAATCAAGCAAACAAATATCCTTAACTTGAGAGTTGGAGACCAGAAGACTGAATTTTAAGCCAGTATAGGGGTGTGTGTGAGATCCTGTCTCAGAAAACAAACAAACCCATATGCCTCAAAAATATTATCTAAAACCCCTCAAATAACATACATCTCTTAAATAATTATCTGTATAGCTAGGCAGTCTTTGCAAACAAAACAAAACAAAACAAAACAAAACAAAAAAACCCAAAATACCAAAAGAACAACTAAAATATAAATTTACTGTTCCCAAGATTTAGATCGTCTGGTCCTAAAGTAAATTGTGAACTTGAAGATGAAAGTTTATAGAAATAATAAACATTCAACTAAAATGGTCAGAAACATGTATCAGAGTTCTTTCTAAATTAAAGTAGCCTACATTAAAAATTCTGACACTCCTCCCTAGCATCACAGACACTACTGACTTATGATACACACATGTGTCGGTTAATACAAGAAATAGAGACACAGGCCTGGGTTATATAGTGAGCTCCAGGCCAGGTTTTGTTTTCTTTCAGTTGTGGGGCCATTAAGCCAACAAAGACAAATTAGGTTCTACCTTCTCAGCATGCTTGACTTCATCTTGATTTTGTTCTGTTTCTTCCACATCTTCTTCATACTGTCCATTGTTCAGAACCCAGGCTGCCGTCCTTTCTACTGGAGACATTGTGGCAGAATCCACAGGTGATTGAACCTACATCAGAGATTTTTTTATTATCATTTCCAAACGTGTTGTCAGTTCTAGGTAAGAGTCTATTAATGCTAGGGCCAGGGAGTAGGGAAAGAGAATATGCATCTGTATTAGGACAAACCATTCTGAATTCATACACATAACTTCCAACAACCATTCTTTTTTTTCTTATAAAGAAAGCCTAAACATTGCTAATTTTCTCAGCAAAACAAATGCTGTCAGCTATGAAGTTAACCCAGTGAAGCTAAGATGACAGAACAAAAGTAAGGACAAGCTGAATGCGCAGATGATGGGATGTCTGTAGAACCAGGGAAACCACGGACTGAAGAACCGGCTGTTGCTAAGCAAGCTCACAGATGTACATATCAGAACGCCAATACAGAGCTTTTATATTCATCATTTAGAGAAAGGGAAGTGATGATTACTTTTCTAGAAGCTGACTTCCTGGTGTGTTAGGACCCTTTAAGAGTCTGTAGGCAAGAAACTCCCTGGGCCTTTTGTTTGTTTGTTTATTTAGCTGTGTTAGATATGGAACTCAGGCTTTGTATGTGCTCTAGGCAAGTGCCCTACACTAAACTATGTCTTCAGCACTACAAAGTTTGTTAAGAACATAAGATCAAACTATGAATTCCAGATGGTCTAAGCCTCTAAAGCATGCTTCTATCTAGTCAGGATAGCAAGATAAATGACCTTTCTTATCTTTCTCAATATAAATATGCAGAGTGTTAAAAATTGGAGTCTTCAGCAGCAACTCTGCCACTTAGTAACTAAAACATTTAACCTCTTAAATTCTATTTTCCTCATCTATTGAACGAAGATGCCATCATCGTCACTGTTCCATTATCGACCTGATCATCTCACAGGAATTCTGCGGATTGGTAAAACTGCACGTGTTAGTTTTCTAGGCTGCCAGAGACAGGAAGAAGATGTTATACGTTGTATGTGTGTGTATAAGAGTGAGGGAAGATGAAGAGGAAGTGGGGTGAGTGCATGTACAATAGTAAGAAATATCTGTGTGTTTATGCTAGCTTTTCACAATTAAATTTTTTTTTGAGGAACAACTCTAATTTTCATAATTGAAGAGAATTTTCTCTCCCATGCCAAATTATACATTTTATTTTATTTTTGTCTTTCAAGACAGGGTTTCTTCTGTGTAGCTTTGGAGTCTGTTCTGGAACTTGCTCTGTAGACCAGGCTGGCCTCAAACTCACAAAGATCCAACTGCTTCTGCCTCCTGAGTGCTGGATTAAAGGTGTGCGTCACCACCGCCCAGCAGCCAAGCTATACTTTAAGAAACTTTATAACATTCTAGACTAGAACTCAGTTAAACTCTAAATAAAAGGGGATTTTGATGCCTGTGAAGGTTAGAAGGAAAGATGAAAAGCCTGTCTTCAGACACTTTATAAAAACACAAGGGCTAATATAGGCTGTCTTAAAGGTTTGAAGGAGAACTCTGCTCAGTAAAGATGGCTTTATGCTTGAGGAAGGATGAAGTTTACACACACACAATTGTGATGACTGTGTAGAAATTCCCTCTCTAAAGTCATGATTTAGCATTTGTACGTTTTAGTCTTAAATTTCAGTAACTTTGTACTTAAAATTCTACTTCAACTTATACTACAGTTATATAAATGCTTATTATACTTCATTTATTTATGAGCCACTTTTTGCTATATTTAACTTATAAACATTTATCGCTTTTAAAAATAACCTTTTATAGTTACCTAAGCCGCTATGCTAAGCAATATCAGTAGAGCCATGAGTTTGATACTATATCAGTATGCACTTTATATTGTTCAAACATGTATCATTTACATAACTAAGTAAATACCTATATATACTTAAATCATTTTTGAACATAATACTTTGGGAACTCTGGCCTAGTGGATGCAGTGTCATCTACAAAAGGAAAGAACTATTCATATCAAAAGTTACAATATCTGAGCATGGTGGCACATGCCTCTAATTCCAGCACTGGAGTTTCTGTGTATTTGAGGTCTGCGTGGTCTACATAGTGAGTTCCAGGACAGCTAAGACTACATAGAGAAAGGCCCTGACTCAAAAAACTAAAAGTTGTAAGAAAAAGAGACAGAGAGTGAAAGCATTTGGTAAACTGCAAATACGTTATATACAAATACATGTGTAGTTCTCCGCATGCTGAATGTGAAGAGCACAGGGCAATGAACTGTTTCTGTACTGATTAAGAGAAATAGAAATAATGGGTTTAATTTTCTGATACAAAACAAAAAGGGTAGCACTAAATCATAAAGAACTGATCGATATCAATGTTTGAAGAAGACAAATGGCTTTTTAGTTTTACAATTACATTACTTTAGCACAATTAGGGCACATGGAAGGCGCTGGACTAGGATTTTCTATTTCACAGCAGTTTGAGATAAAGTAGCTACTTTGTAAGCTACTAATAACCTTATTATTAAGAATTTATTAATTAAGGGAGCTTCCTGCTCTCAATGGTTAATAAGATACTGAATAAACTTTCTTTTCCTGTCGTTTATTATGTCTAACTTTATTATCTATAACTCTCCTTAGTTCTAAATGAATAATGTGCCTAAGAACATACAGATCTCACCTTGAAAAGCATATTAAAAACAAGACAGAAAAATGTAGGTGGTCTAGGCTTGAGATGCTCTGTGAGACTTTAAAGCAAGGGTTGGTTCACACCACTAACGATGGTGGTAGCTCTATTGTATTTTTAGGAGGACTAACACAATACCCAGTGAATTGTGAGATATTGGGCAATGGAAACTGGACATCTCAACTCTCTTATTTTATTGGTTGAATTTTGCTCTGGGTAAAGCGTCAAAATAGTAATTACGATAAGTAAAATTGACAAGATGGGTCAGATCAGCTTTATTCTTTCTGTTTATATCACATCCTTTAGAAAATCATGAGTAGAAAATAATATGAAAGTCAAAAGTAGCTACTGTACTAGAGTGGAAGAAAACAGAGGTAATTTTGGTTCAAAAGTATTAGAATATATGCACTACAGGAAGTCTATAAACTGTCTTTTATAGTTTTTGTTTAAAAAAATACTAATTTGGAGCTGGAGTTACAGGTTTGTGAGCTGCCACACAGGTCCTGTGCAAGAGCAGTAAGTACTCTTAAGCACTGAGTTATTTTTCCAGTCTTGTTATTTTTTTCTTTTGGTCTCACATGTGCTGATATCCCCAATTACATCGCCACCAAACAAACAGCACTACATCATACAATTCTTTTGAACTACAGTGAATAATTCAATGTATGAGAAAAGGTCAGTAGAATTTTATATACTAGCACCGAGTTGTCTTCAGAATTCACTGCACTGTTAAAAGAAGGACACTGTTCTTCCCGTAGTCCTTTGGAAGGACATCAAAGGTTTTTCATTAACAATTATCCCATCTCCTTTTTATAAGTTGGATATATAACAAAGTTTCTTATCTCATAGTCAAAGGAATGAAAGAGAATGGCTGGTAAGTGGTTCAATTTCATCCTGCTTAGCTGTAGCCTTAGGAAGAACATTTATAGTTGCTTGACTTTCAAGAGATCCTGAATTAAAATGAAGCTGGAAAAGACAGAAAAAGGAGGATATTCTACAATCTCCTTTGAGTTCCCCTGGGAAACTAGTGCTCGAGAACAGAGAGGCCTGATACAACAGTTTTGCTGATACTACAGTTCGTCATAGCCTGGCTCTGCTGGGACAGCTGGCAACAGGCCAGTTCCTCTGCACCTTGTGGGTCTTCATAGTCTGAAATAAGTTCTCCTAAATGAAAAACCAGTTTGGTATCAACACCAAAAACTCTCATGGTTCTTAAAGAGTTTGGTTAGAAGCGGTTTCAGCAAATCCAAATGTGACCGCTGCAGCAGGACACTGAAGGGTGTGTTACATGCCTATTTAAAAGGGCTTTCAAATTCAAATTTCTGATATACTAAGTCTGAACAACTCAAATATTTAAAATAAATAAAGTCTATTATTTGTATGAGATACACGATATGTAAAAAATAAGTAAGAGAAGAAATGAGAGAAAAAAAGAAATCTAGAAAGAGGCTCAATGGGTCAAAATATTCCAAATTTCTTGAGAAAGAATTATTTCTTAGTAAAGTGTTTTGTTAGAATTTTCTTTCCTTCCTACTCACTATTTGAGAAGATTGAAGCCAGCCACTCTGCTGACAAAGGCTCTCTTTTGTGCTAAGATACAAATGGAATTTGCATGGGACACAGCCACTGATAATTACACAAAACAATCCCCACAAAGAAATTCTCTAGGTTGAGAGAAAGAAAAAAAATTCTCAACACAATTTGCAATTAAAATATGTACAGGAATTTGCCTTAAAAATGTGCTGACTACAGAGAGGACTCGTGAGATGGAAATCACAAGATATGGAACAAGAATAGAGTCACAACACATTCCAATGAATAGACCATTTACTTACTGGACAGAAAAGTCACTGCAGAAAAGTCACAAACTTGGACAATCAAAACACTAGGTTTCGACTTCTGTGATAGTGGCTGCTATCAGCAGGGTCTAAATGAAGATGAATATTTTAAATCTGTGCTAAGACCTCTCCCTGTTGCTGTGCCCCAGTTCATGGTAGTACAGCTATTTCCTAATTCATCAGGCTGTAACAGAAAACTTTAAGTTAAATTTGTTTTTGGAGATGATACACATCTACTGCCTCCTACTTATCTAGACAGTCTTCTATTCACTGTGGAAGCATGTTCTGTGCTTGTGTAATAGGTACATTTTCTACAGAAAAAATACTGTCAGTAGCAACTGGTCTTAGGCAAATGCATAAAAATTATAAGCACAAGTACTATGGGAAGTCAGAAGTAACAGGAGGAAAATTAAAGCATGTTTTTGAAAGAAAAGTTTATTTAGTACAATGTGTGGAGAAGTTGGGTAGGTAACAGCAACAGCCTGCCCAAAGAAGAGAATTTTGATTTTCCTTTTCTTTTCAGGACCAAATTGAATCAATGTCCTTATCAATGAGAACTTTTCCACTTCTACCTCATTCTCACTGCCCTCTAGCTGCCCTAAGCTAGAGGGAATGTTGCATTCCATCTCTAAAATTCCTTAGCTCTTCATTCTTCTTCTAATAAACACTTTAATTCTCTGAAAGTAGTTGCCATCAACTGGAAGGTAGCACAGAAACATGTGATGAAAGTAAATTACAAGAAGGCTTACACAAATGAAGGTCTTTCAGCAAGAATCATGACCATTTCTGTATAAACATATGTGTGTATATAAAAGACATGTAGGCCAGCTGTGGTGGTCCTAGCCTGGGAAACCTTAGGAATAAGTAGGATGACTGTAGCTTCTGGCCAGCTTGAGCTATATATACATGGAGTCTAAGGATTTGTCCTTAGATGATTCCATTAGATCAAATGGATCAGTACAACCTTTTGAGACAGAATACACTAAAAGGAAGAGCTCAACCTTGAGGAGCTTTGTTCCTCCGGAAAGAATAATCACCTGAGACACTTTTCCTTGAAAGTTGGCTTTCAGAATAAGCTTAAGCTCATTCTCAACTTCTGTATCTAAGGATTCTGCAAATATCCAACTTTTAAAATAAAATCAATGTAAGGGCAGGGGGAAAGTTCTGCTGTAGTAGCAATAGGGCAGAGTTAAGTCAGGAAGAACCTCCCTGTAAAAATGTAGCTATATTACACAGATGAACTGGGATTTTATTAGTCTTCCTGAGCAGTTATTCTGTTCCCTAAAAGTATGTCATAGAATTCTTTTAATCATGAACTCTTTAGAATTTATACCCACAAGAGAGGACAGGGGCTCATCAGTCCTCACCTAAAGCTGGAGAGCTACTAACAGTTGATAGCTTCTGGAAGGAAGGTTAAAGGTCTTTTTGTTTAAAGGAATGTGTCCCCCTGTAGGCATGCTCCACTCTAGAGGATGGCCCACACCCACGAGTATATAGGTAATGTTGGAAGGTAGAGGGTGAGGAGATGGGAGTGGGAGAATATCATCAAAATACATGTTTGCATGTATTAAATTCTCAAACAATTAATGAAAATATATACATAGTATACACAGAAGTTCCAAAACTAGTTAAGGGGCCATGTGGGGGAATTTCAAGCGAAAGGGATAGACTTTAGGTAGTATGATGGAAGAAAGGGAAATAATGGGACAGGAAAGGTTAAATGGTGGTTGGGGGTGGGAAGGGAGCATAGAGGAGGTGGTATGGATCACTAAAGACCTCTGAAAATGCCTCATGGAAACCTACTACTGAAGATGCTCTTCTCTCTCTCTCTCTCTCTCTCTCTCTCTCTCTCTCTCTCTCTCTCTCTCACACACACACACACACACACACACACACACACACACAAAATTACTCATTAAGGGCAGTACATGGGGAGAGAAGGGTATGCCTCACTCAGGCACCAGGCACCATAAGCAATCAAATAAAAGGGTAAGTGCTAAGTCAGGTTACCTTGTTTTGAAATGTTGGTCAGCAGGACCCCATAGACCCCAGGCAAACATTAGAGGCTATAGCCATTGCTCTCGGTTTCCCTCGAGACTTTGAAAGATGACCTTATTGCTGAAGACAGTTGAGTCTTGGGACAGTCGAGCTGCTACTGACCTGGAAGCGTCATCCCCACTGACTGGAAGGCTCTATGCATGCTACTGGGGGGCGGGTAGTAATCAACAGTCTTCCCAGCCATGAATCCTATGATCTACAGTAATAACAACTGGTTTGGCAAGACATGTCTAAAGAGCTAGAGAGATGGCTCAGTGGTTAAGAGCACTGACTATTCTTCCAGAGGACCCTGGTTCAATTTCCAGCATCACATCACAGCTCACAACTGTCTGTAGCTCCAGTTCTAGGGGACCTGGCACCCTCACATTGGTATATATGCAGGCAGAACACTAATGAACATTATAAAACACCAATGGACATTATTAAAAAGAATATATGTCTAAAGAGCAACTAAAGTCTTAGGATTTAAAGCCTGTTACATAGACAGAACTCATGCCTGGTAGTATTAACTGGGCCCAAATCCCATCACTGGTTAGGCAATAGGTCTTCGGGAACAACTTAATATTATCCTGCAAAATAAACACAGTATGAAACTGATACCCTTAATTTCTTATCTTTATACCAACCCTAACGAGAGAAGCGTCTTTCTGTAGTAGATGGTGATTAATACAGAACCATAACTGGCCAGTATGTAGAGAATAAACTCTGAAGTGCTCAGCTCTAAATGGGACATCAATACACACATCTTCCCGCTTCAAGGCTCAGGGATCATCAGTGAAGAGGGGGCAGAAAGAATATAACAAAAAGATGTAGCTGATTTTGTGAAACATTATTTGCTGGACATGACAGAACCACCACATACATTAACTCATAGCAGCTGTCACTATATGGACATGATTAAGCCAGCCCAAATCCCAGCATAGCCAGGAAGGGATCATTAAGTTCTACAACTAGCTGAGATGCCACTGGCACCAGACTGTTTCTGGGGAAGGGAAAGTAAGTTGTCCTTAGGGATGGGGCTCTTGAAAAACTATCCACGCTCCAATATGTAGTCCTATACCTAAGAGGACTCAAATGTTTTGTTTTGTTTTTGAGAGAGTGAACACATGGAACTGGGATAGAAAAATGGTGTTGGAGGGTAGGGAGAAGCTGGAGGGGAAGGAATGGGGATGGATTTGATCAAAATAGATTATATGCAAGTTCTCAAAGAATAAAAATATCCAAGCCAGGTATAGTGGTGCAAAGCTATAATCTCAGTGCTCAGGAGGCAGGCTGATTTCTGTGAGTTCAAGGTCATCCAGGGTTACTTAGTGAGACCTGTCTCCAAAACTAAGTAAATAAATAATAAAATAAATATATATTAAAAAATTCCACAAATACAAATTACAAATATTTTAGGAAATAAACTCTTTCAGATGAAACAAACATAGGGGGCAGTGGAAGAGAGACCTCTAATGTTATTAGCTTATATCTAAGGGCAAAATATGATAAATGATTCAAAATGTCATGCATAATTCAAAATATCATACATCCACACTCTGGGAAAATAAAATTTCAAAATGTATCAGGACTGGTGTGATATCAGCTGGACTTGCCCATGTATGTAGTAATATAAGGGATGTGCAAATATTTCAAGTACTTATCAACCATCTGTATTTCTGTATTTTTTCCTCTTTCCCTTGTCGCTCTAGGTGTTCAGTTGTTTATCTTTTGAGCTAATTCCAGGAAAAGGCACACGGGACTTGGTATTTCTACAGGGAGTTGGGGGATGAAGTGAAGTGCATTTATATTAAATTGTAGCTCAGAAAGCAAAACTTTATTCTAGAAGTTTAAGGAAAAATTAAGAAGGTTCAATTTCTATATTCCCTAAATACAGCTGATTTGACTGGAGATCTCCTATATAACTGTGTAATTTGCCCAATGCCACAGTACTGCTCTAAGCATACCCTGAAGAAGCAGCTCTGTTCCTCGTGGAAAAGAAATGCCTCTTGGGTGTTTGTTAGTCTCCTAAGGGTAACAAGTCAAGTCCTGTTCTGCTTTTACCTAGTCAGAACCTTCCAAATCTTTCCATTTCTTTCTTCTGTTTAAAAGTTACAGAAACATTCTTAAGTGGAAACCTTGTTTTCAATTTGATTTCTGGACACTTTTATATAAAGAAACAAAGCAGTTGTCTATCCAAGCAGAAGCCAAAGCCATGTAGCATACTCTACCTGCTGTGTCTGTTGTCTCTGGATTGCTCTCACTTTGGGAACAGGGCTCTCTCTGGAGGAAGAGGACTGCTGCCTGGATCGGCTTCCATTCTGCACAGGTTCAGCCACTAGGGCTGCAGATGCCACTGACATGCTCCCTGTGCTACGTAAGGAAGCACTGTGTGGAAGGGATGGAGGAGCTTTGGCTCGGGCACCTAACCCAGCCTGGTCCATTTTCCGGATTTGGGACTGCCCAGTACTATTTTGTCGAGGCAGAGCAAGAGGTATGTGTCTGTCTGGTACAGTGTGCCGCCTGGAGAAGTCTTCACTGTGCGAACTTCTTTTGGTGAAATCTTCCATGCTGCTATTGCTGGGTCCACTGAGTTTGAAGTCTTCACTATTGCTTTGGCTTCTAGAACTGGCAGTGCTTAGGTTCTCCAAACTAGAATCTACAGAGGCCTTTGGCATTGCTGGAACTGGGTTGTTGAGGTGATAGACAGGGTTCTGGAATGACAAGGGCTGGAGACTTCCTGACTGGTTCAGGGCTGGGTGCAGGGGTCTTCTCACTTGAGGTGCACTCTGGGGAGTGCTCTGGGCTTCCCGAAGTTGTTTGATGCTAGCCACCTGGGTTATAGAAAGTTGGCTTCCTGCGAGGCGCATAGGTACATCAAGCATGACAGATGCATGCTCCGCCTGAGCAGCATGAGTGTCCTGGAGGTCCATGAGGGAGATGCTCCGGCCATTAGGAAGGCTGTTTTCCTTTTCATCCTTTTCAGAGTAAGTCATGCTCTGGGAGGAGGCTTGCTGAACCAACAATAATGTTTTCCCTCTGAAATAGCTGTCTGTGTTCTCCTGGCTTGGAGATTTTAGTTTATGCAAATCACTGTGGAAAAGGAATGGCCCCTCAATTACTCTTGAGGCAAATTCAGCATAATTAATAGTTCTTCAGTTTGGGCCTGAGACTCTTTTGAAGTTTCACAGGCCCAATAGGGAAGTTACATTTCTTTAGAAACTCAGATTTCATCATTCATCACTACAATCCTTAGAATAAAATCTAGCATTACTAGTTTTCTCCCAAAGGTTGAAATAATATTCCTCCCACCTCAGTTTTTAATGAGTTAGAATACTCTCTCAAATATCTTAATTCATATTTAGTTCTGTTGTAACCTTCAGAGAATATCTGTTCCTTGCTAAAGGCATAAATCATTCCAATTCAGAGCACAAAGTTGAGGGCTCAACATTTTGTACACCTATTCAGCAGGCATAGACAACTCTAAAGTGGTTTTAACTGAGGGTCTAGGGCAGTGGTTCTTAACTTGTAGGTCTTAAACACGTTGGAGGTTGCTTATCGGATCTCCTGCATATTAGGTAATTACATTCCAACTCATAACAGTATCAAAATTAGCTATAAAGTAGCAAGAAAATTATCTTACAATTGGGGGTCACCACAACATGAGTAACTGAATTAAAGGGTTGCAGCATTAGGAAAGTTGAGAACCACTTGTCTAGGGAGTAGTAGATTACATGAAAACATCAATTTTATAATAGCCCTTCATCTTCCATGAAACATGACAGACAGATCTTTGTATATATTTATACTATAAAATGTTACAATATCATCCCGGAAAATAAGTAATACTGGCTGTTGTGCATTGTGACAAACAACTGGATTTATCTCAGATGATTTTTTTTTTAGTTGCTCATAGCTTATAAGTTGCAAACTTAAAAAAATAAGGTAAGTAGGTTTCTGTCAAATTTACACATTATCTGTTTGAGGAGCAGCATTCAAATCCTCTCTTTCATACCTGTCAGTAGGGTCTTCAAATATTTTCTGCAGCCCAGAGGAGAGGCTTCCACTGACATTTGGACTGGAGCTATGCTCAGCAAAGCGTCTCAGCTGCTGTTGTATTGGTGTAGGATTAGTCAGAGACTTGGTAATATCAGCAAGAACACGAGGGAGAGGCCCCAGTTTTGCCACAGTTGCCTGTAGGAAGGAATTTTCACCCTAATTGGACAATAAGCATTGTGACATCCACAACATATTGTTTTGGGGACAATGATGCCCATTGATGGAAGAATGTAGGTTGGAGGGAGGGTAGGTATTGTACATGGGAGTGGCAAGTTCATAATGCATTGTTATGGAGCAGCAGAACCATGGCGTCGAGATGAATGGAGGAGGCGGAACAAGGTGCAGTAGACATTGAGGAAAGAAAGGAAATAGAAATTAGGATTATGCAAATAAAAATTAAAAGTCATGCTCAAAACAAACAAACAAACAAACAAACTATTGCCATTCCGACTAAAATATGCATGCAAAGCACACTAAGTCTTTGAGTGACTACCAGACCAAGATGGAGAGGGAAAGGGAAGAACCAAACACCTTTTAACCAAAGGAACTTCGGGATCAGATGACTGCCAGCGTGATGAAACTTCCGAAGGAAAAGGATTATGTGAGGAAAGCAATGCATGCCAACATACAGGAAGGTGCTGCACTCAGGGACCCAGAGAACTGCAGGGTGTGCAGTTAGTTTACAGGACAATCCACTATTTCAGTAAATCTTGGAAACCTTGACTCACTGTCAACTGAGTCTTTTGTTAAAAACCAAACCAAACCAAAATAATAAAATAAGGGGGTTTTCTCTCCTCTGAGATGTGTCTAAAGACTAAAAATGAAGAAGTGTGTTCACATAGAAAAACCTGTTAAAAAAAGACTTTGATTATGAATAAACTAGACCTATTTCATGAAACAATTGTATGTGTATCTTACTGATGTAGCTATCTAAAAACACCTTTTAAAATAATTGTTTTTATCTTATCTTCATCATTTTTCCCCTAATGGCATTCTTATCCCCATGGGTTCTCATGGAATCCCTCAATCACTATGCAGTTTAGGATAAGCAGCCATGGATACCTTTAGATCGTTATCTTCTCAATGATCAGTGTGTCTGGCAATCAAACCCAGGTCCTTGTTCATGCCAGGCAGGTACTCTATCATTGTATTATACCGTGTGCTTTCCTTGCTGACATTCAAACCTAAGGTCCTCTCGTGCCAGGCAGGTGCTCTAACACTTAGCTGCATGCTCCCGCTAACTGGCACTCTTCCACTCTGCTAGGGCAGGTATGAATGTCATCTGAAGAATGCTTTTACTTGCTCAACAATGCTAAGCTAAGAGTCACATAAGAAGAATTTACTTTCTACATAACTTCAACTGAGTATCCACATAGCATTTCTTAAAGTAAAGAAGTAGTTCTTGAGGATAAAGAATGGTTTATGGTTTTATAAACATTTTAAGTACCATAACTATATTTTTTTTAGAAAGTAAAATTTACTAAGAAGTTTATTCTTATACATTAGATAATAACACTTTATAGATAAGAAAATTTAAGAAAAATAAATCCTTATAGAAAAATAACATTGAGTATTGAACTATTTTATACTATAGAATCTATTCCTCTTTGTAAAATCCAGAATGAAGAAAATGATTGGTGTGTTTTACACTTAGTTGTTAAAATGAAATAAAGTTCCTTTGTCATAAGAAAATGATTATTTTTGTGTTCTTAATTCACATTGGTAGATAAAGAAAACATCTGTATTTTCAGATCCTATGTGATTCTTACTGCTGAAAATTATATCCAACCCTGACTTACACAATGGGAAGAACAATTTCTCCATGGTGAAATTAACTTGAATATGATGAACAATATTTTTTAAACTTGTACTTTAAAAAGATCTTGTCTTTAGAAATTACCAGAAGTTTCTTTTACATAGATAAAGATGCATATACTAATATCTGATAATAGTTTCTAGGCAAGTTGTCATATATATATAAATTTACAGAAATATTGTCTTTAGAAATTACCAGATGAAGTTTCTTCTTATACATGGATGCATATAGTAATATCTGAAAATAGTTTCTAAGCAAGTTGTCATATATATAAATTTACAGAATATTTGATTAGTTCAGGTAATTATTTAAACATATATTAATGATTCCATGGCTCTCCAAGAATTTTGGTGTACATCACCTACTTAATGATGGTGTCTAGAACAAGAGGCTGCTGTCACCAGCAGAAAGGCTGTTTGCTGTCATCATGATGATCTCTAGAATCTGGACACTAAGGCTCTGTATCTTCCATTTCCCACCACTCCCCGACATTACCTTATCAAGCTGGGAAACCACTTCCCACAGTAAGGAATGCAAAACTGACAGCTCTCTGCCCAGATCAATGTAACCATCAAAGCCTGGGGTGTTTGAGATGGTGTCTGGATTAGAGATCTCCAAAAGGAACCGCTTCATTCCTCCCCATTCATGTTCTAAAAAGTCATTCATGAATGCCATGTATTCCTCTTTGTTACCAAACCTGGGTTCGGTGAGAAAATAAGACAGAACGGAAGTCAAGAAAAGATATGTTAACATTTTGAGTTGACTTACAAAGAGGTATCATGTCTTTTATTTTGTGATGATAAGGATTTTAAGTTGTAACTGCTAAAATATTCTTTCTTAATATTTCTTTAACTCATGTTGAAAAACTCAAAAGTAAAGACAAAAATTCCTGTTTTGGTCTTCAAAATTTTCACATAATATAATCCTTAGTTATCTACCAAATGCCCATCAATATAATCTCCAATTTTGCTATTTTTTTATTTCTAGTTTCCAAATATATTTCATAGTAGTCTCTTTCTTACCCATGGTTCATATTGAAAGACCTCTAATGGATGCCTGAAACTGCAGGTATCATTGAACTCCCTATATTTTGCCCTATAATGCACTCTTAAAACAAAACCAAAAAAAAAAAAAAAAAATCCAACCCAAATTTAAAAGGACTTTATAGTTTCTCTTCATCACATCCAAATTGCCAGTATGACAATTTCTACTTGGGTGGGGACTATTAATGAGTAATATAAGGTTATTTGAATACAAGCATTATTACGTCATTAGTTAATCTGAAAACCAAGAGCCTATTAATGTAGGTGGTATACACTGCATGGATACAGAGAACAAATGGATGACTGAGCTAGTCAAACATCAGGAGATATCTCCTACTCACAATGGTTTGAATGCTGCATTTAATATTTTTGGACCACAGTTGATCTCAGGTAACTAAAACCATGAACTGCAGCCCTTACACAAGAGGAGACTGTATGGGAGGAGACTTTTTTTCTAAGTCTCTGTTCATGTTCTTTATTTCATCAAAGAAGAAATTTCCGCCCATCTATTTTCCTACTTTAAGTCTATAAAACCTGCCCCAACATAACCTACAAATAATTTTATTAGAAGTAACTCAAATATGGGCAAATTTTTCTGTGTTAGCTATATGGTCCACTTCAAAAGAATTCTATTAGAGGGCTGGAGAGATGGTTCAACAATTAAGAGCACTAGTTGCTCTTCCAGAGGACCTGGGTTCTATTCCCAGCACTTACATGGTGGCTTGCAACTGTCTCTAACTCCAGTTCTAGAGAATCCGATGCCCTCTTCTGGCCTCTATAGGCACCGCACATGCATGTGGTACATAGGCTTACACATAAGCAAAACACCCATACACATAAAATTAAGTTTTAAAAAAAATTTACAAAATAATATATGAGAGGACAGTCTGCTTCAACGGCAGTTTTTCTTCCATACATTGTTGGTAGAAGCTTATCTGTCTCAATATTAAATATATCTGTGATCACTTTAGCAGTCTGAATTCTTTCCTGGTCCTTCCTTCTCTCCCCCTCTCTTTTGGAGAAGTCTCACTGGCTGGCTGGCCTAAACTAGATTGGCCTTGGACTTAAAAAAATCCACCTGCTTCTACCTCCTGAGTGCAGGGATTGAAGGTGTGAGCCACTGTTCCTGGCTTCCTAACTTCCTTTGGAAAATACATTTAAGCCTACAGAAAGTTAAAAGAATATATAACGAACAAACATCCATATGCTTTTCATCTATATCAACCAACTGTTCACCTTTTTTTTTTGTTTTCCAGGTTTGCTTTCATTCTCTACAGATATATATCCTTTTGTTAAAATCTAGAATCATTTTAAACTAAATTACAGATACTACCTCTACATACTTTAGAGTCCATTGTTTCCAGAATAAGGAGTATCTTATATAAATCAATGCCATTTCACATTAAAGATTTTAAAACATATTCATGATTCATCTAATATAATTAGATTCTACTTTTTTTTGCCAAATAATAAAAATTATTTTGATAATTATATGTGTATGTATGTGATTGTGAGTGTGGGTGCCCCTTGATGGCATAGGTGATGGATTCCCTGGGAACTAGATTTGCAGGCAGCTGTGGGCTACCTGATGTGGGTGGTTAGAACCAAACTTGGGTCCAATGAAGTAGTTGTAAGTGATCATAACCACTGAGCTGCCTTTCCAGTACCCAAATAGCTAAAAAAAAAAACCCTTTACATTAGTTTATTTTGTATGTGTGGGATGGTGGTGTTAGTACATCATGGTGCACATGTAGAAGTCAGAGGTCAACATGTTGACGCTGTTTTTTTCTGTCTACCATGTGGGTTTGAACGGGTATTAAACTCAAGTTGTCAGGTTTGACAGATGGTGTCCTTACCTGATGAATCATCTTGACGGACCCCCAAATAATTTTTACAGATTGTTTTTCTAACTTATAATACCAATAAATTTCAAGTGTTATACATAAGCAAAACACCCATACACATAAAATTAAATTTTTTTAAAAATATTTATTTATTATGTATACAATATTCTGTCTATGTGTATGCCCGCAGGCCAGAAGAAGGCACCAGACCCCATTACAGATGGTTGTAAGCCACCATGTGGTTGCTGGGAATTGAACTCAGGACTTTTGGAAGAGCAGGCAATGCTCTTAACCTCTGAGCCATCTCTCCAGCCCCATAAAATTAAATTTAAAAAAATTTACAAAATAATATGTGAGAAGACAGTCTGTTTCAATGGCAGTTTTTCTGCATTTGGTTTCTTTTGATTGTCTACAAATGCCCTTCCATCTTCTGCATTTTTCTTAATACCACCTGTTAGAAGTGGCCAGCCTATTTGCAACAGATGATGTAACCGCAGTATTTGCCTGTTTTCATGACACTTATGTTTTTGATGGATGCTTGGGATTGAACCTGGACCTAGTGCATGCAATGTAAGAATACCACTAGCCTTTTCCCAGCACTCTGATTCCTATACTGGTTTCACATTGCTAAAATAATGCGTATGTTATCATTTGTCATTCTATCTTTAATTAGTACTTTAATTTAGTTATCACCACTTACATATTATTGGATATCCTTTATAAACATTTTCAGATGTTACTAAATGTTTATACCAGCGTTATTTAATATTTGTTTCCATTTTAAAATTTTTATTGACAATGCAATAAAAATCTAGTAGGAGTGGGAATGCGGCTCTCAGCCTCATCTAAAAACTCATGTGTTTCTTTAAAGCCAGGTGCTTTTTAAAGGGTTAGGGTAGTTTCACCTACTTGGCAAAGTTGGCCAGGTTCTGAATGACCTTGGCAATAAGAGTTAGAGTTCGAGATGTGCGGTCATCAGGATACTCCTGCATCAGGCTGAAAAGACTGGGAGACATAATGGCTGGGCAAAGGAAACGGAGAAACAGTGAGGCACTGATGAGCCGCTCACTGATGTCTTGCTTGCCCCGGTTCAGACACTGCTGCTTCCATGATGCAAACACTTCTTTCAACTCACGAGGGAAGACACTACAAAAGGGGAAAAATATACACAAAAACCCCCAAAACCTCTAAATGTAAAGTGTCATAACCTATGAAAGTGACCCCTTTGACCCAGGATGCCCCTGTTCTACAACTGAGCTAGGAGGAGGACCTACTAGACACTCAGAGATGGGAGTCAGTCTGAGTCATAGCTGACAGGAGGTGGAATAGTCAGAGAAGGCCAAGTGGAGACTAGAAACGGAAAGTAATAAGTTTTGTATTAGTACAAATTTAGTTTAGCAGAATGGAAAAACAGCTTGAGGCTCCTTACTAAACAACCTGGTTTAACATAGCTTACCATAATATCCCTAAAGGCTGTTCATGAAAAATCTTCCCAAACTCACCACTTGTTTGCGGGAGAGCCAAAGATCAAAATTTATGAACACATCTGCTCCGTACTAGCAAATATTAAAAAAATAAATAATAAAACAAAACAACCCCACCGCCACCTCCAACCTCTACTTGTAGGTATTAGAAAGTACAGCTCTAACAGTTGGGAAGGGTTATTTAGAGAGGAGTTCAGAAGTCCTGCTCACAATGAAGAGTTAGAGTTTAGACAGGCCTAAGGGAGGGAAATCTTGCAATTTCCTTCAAGTCGTATGGAAAAAGTGTCAAGGACACAAGCTCACCAGTAGGAATTGATGATCTTGCAGAAGGCCAACTCACAGCACATTTTCAGGTTGCTCTGATGGTCTATCAGCTCACTAGATGAGCACTTGCTGGGATCCACTTCACAGTTCTCATCTGATTCATACAAGGCTTTGATGAACTCCCCTAACCAAAGAGAGAAGGTGACAAGTACTATAACTAAACTAAGCTTTCCTAAATAGAACAAGAAACTCTGAGCAAGGAGGAACCATGAAGTGTACTCCTCCCATGCATTACATTTATTCTCTTTATCCTGGAAGCAGAATAGAATCAATCACCAGCATCATCATTATTTAAAAAAAAATAGCCATGATTTGATTTAAAAATACAGTATCTTTTATTGGAAACCCAAAATATATTTAATTATCAAGAACTTTTTTTACAGAGTTCCTCCAACTAGTGTAAGTAATCTCATTATTCCAGAGGGGAAAAATAACTCCCAAGTTTGACTGAACAGATAACCAACTAAAGTTTTAGGAGTAATGTTGGTGTCAAACACGGGCACAAACAAGGCTCTTCAGCACTACTGTTAGCACTGGGGACAGTAATTTAACCTTCCACACAAAACTGCAGCATTTCTCTTTATATATACTTTATATGCTTTCCCATAGACACTGGTTTATAATCACTGGCCAGATAGCATTTTCTTAGGAATCTTTGGATATCTACAAGGATATGCTTACTATTCTTTGGAATCACTTATCTGTTTACCTCTATAAGGTATACTACTTCAGTGTCTTCTGACGGTCCATGTTTATACTTTTGTGCATATTTGTTCACATGTAAATCTCAATTATGTTCAAATTCATTACCCCCTCCCTTGTATCACTCTCAAAAAAGCAGGATAGGAGCTTAGTAAGGTTTTATAGGAGATGGAAGCATAGTTTGCCTACAGGTCCCTCTTCATTAAAGAGTGGACCTTTTAAAGATCTTTCTCAATTTGTGGATGTGACTTGAGGTTCAAGTTAGTCATAAGAGGGTTTTGAAGAAGAGTAATTTCTTAAAAAAAATAACAGGGACAAAATGAAACATTTTTTGACAAAATAATTATAACTGAGGTAAAGGAAAGCTTTTAAAAATAGCTATTACAGGGGATGGGAAACCTATTTAGAAGAAACATTCTTGGGGAACCGGAAGCAAAGTGGTACATACACATGCACCATGCGCACACACACACATACAAACAGATTATGAACATGTTCTATTATATTAAGAGTGCTATGGTAACATCCTGGATTCCTCACTTAACTAAGGGGCCTTGGAACATTACTTAATTAGACTGAGCTTTGTCTGTTTTATTTAGGTATCAGACCTGTCTTTTAGAGTTATAGTAAGGAGAAAAAGAGAGAGAAAGAAAGAAAAAAAAATCCTTTAGAATGCAATATGACCTTCCTCCATAACATTATTATGTACAAAACATGCTACTTTAAAATAGTTTTTAATTAAGTAAAATCATCAAATTGGTAACAATCGCCACAAGACAGTGTTCATTTCATGTTCCATTCAATCTGTTTCATTTGAAAGGTACATAGCTGTAAAACTTAAAACTATCAGCATCGAATAATTCAGTATAACTGGCTACAATGTAAATCTGTAACATTCTGCTATGAGTGTTCACTTAGGTCATGCCTATTCTAAGGAAATATTAATAATATAAGCAAAAACTATTTTTCTTTCATTCTTCAAGTAAACAATCCAATAGATTACTCAGGGTCCAGACAAAAATTGTACCAGCACTAAAGGGCCTAAAGATTTTCCTGATAATGATATCATAAAAAAATTTATTAAAAACCAAAAATTTGGGCCAGGTGGTGGTGGTGCATGCCTTTAATCCCAGCACTTGGGAGGCAGAGGCAGGTGGATCTCTGTGAGTTCAAGGCCAGCCTGGTCTACAAGAGCTAGTAACAGGACAGGCTCCAAAGCCACAGAGAAACCCTGTCTCAAAAAGAAACAACAACAAAAAAAAACAAACCAAATCAACAACAACAACAACAAAAAAAACCCAAAAACTGTTTTCATTTTTGGAATTATAATGCATGTCTGAAAATGTGTAGTATGCTAAAATTAAGATGAAGCTTTTATAGATTTGTACCTAAAAAGGTACTTACTTGAAAATTATTTGAGTTTGCTCCTTTGCCTTTGGGGGGGGGGAGCTAAAAGGGGCAATCACTGAGTTTAAATATTTAGTGTGTATTCAAAATGTTCTATCATGTTTTCTTTGAATTTTAAGAAAGCATTGTATTTGTCTTGTTTGTATGAATATAAACACAGGTGAAGAGATAAGCATGACTTTACACATGGAGCCCAGGAGTGTCAGATCCTGGGAGCTGGAGGCACAGCTGTTTGCAGATTCCCAGCTTGTCATGTGGGTACTGTATCCAAACGCTGGACTTTATGATTATGCAGCAAACAAGCTTTCTTAACTGCTTAGCCATATTTCCACCCCCTTCTCTGAAAACATTTTTTTTTTTTTGTATTTGTTTTTCGAGACAGGGTTTCTCTGTGGCTTTGGAGCTTGTCCTGGAACTAGCTCTGTAGACCAGGCTGGTCTCGAACTCACAGAGATCTGCCTGCCTCTGCCTCCCGAGTGCTGGGATTAAAGGCATGCGCCACCACCGCCCGGCTGAAAACATTTTTTTAATTAAAAAAATTTTAGATTTATTTTATGTGTATGTGACGGTATGTGTACCACCGAAGTGTCTGGTGTCACAGAGATCAGAAGGTGGTATCAAATTCACTGCAACTGGATTTATGAATGGTTGTCAGTCACTATGTGGGTGTTGGGAACTCAGCCTGGGTTCTCTGCAAGAGCAGTTAAGTGCTCTTAATCATCTAGCCATCTCTCCAACTCCCCACCTCCCGTCTTTTTAGTAAAGGTCTCACGAACTCCAGACTGACTGCAAACTCAGTAAGTAGTCCTGCCTTTACCTTAAGATGATGAAAATGCAAGCATGCTCAGTTCTATTACATGTTTTCTATGTTAATTGCTAAATGGTTACTATCAGCAACATTTCATGTGAGGTTTGTTTAACAGGTGTTGACATATTACTGCTGACAGGCATTTGCCTCTAACACCAGCCTGGAAATTATGCCTTCTAAAAGACTTATGTTTCACAGATGCTATTTCTTCTTTGCCACAAGACAGCAACAAGAAATTGACTTTAATCAGACAGGTAAAGGGAGCAAACAGATGGAAGACTTAAGTCTAAATAGAACAGAGCTTTTTTTTTTCCTCAGTAGAGAGTAATGCTTTTATTAAAATCAAGACAGGCTAAGAACCTGGCTGATACTGTACATTATGATGGCAACTTTCTTTGAGGATGGGTGGGCTATACTCATGGCCTTATGTGTGTCAGGAAAGTGCTCTACCAATGAACGACATAAACAGCACTTCTTTGTTTCTTTTTGCTTAAAGTGTATTAATACAACAAAATTTCAGTAGGAAGAAGAGTCTGGTCTCAGTACTGAGAATCTTATGAGTTAACTGTTTTCATGCTCTGGGAAGCTGCAGCCATTTTCTTTATCCTAACCCATGTTCTTAGGTCACAGAAATGTTAACCAGATGTTAACCAGAGATCTTTGTGAGGTTATCTAAATTGTTTCCCATGCTCAATGAATTAATTTTCATGCCTACTGAGCTAATCATATATTTAATTATTCACTATTTTATCAAAGGACCTGGTAATCATTTGTCATTTGGAGCTTTAATTCAGAAATCCATTTAAGCAAACAGATCTTTAGAATATGAATATTCTCACCTTCATGTTCACAGAATGGAGAACACTGTTAGAAATGCTTCATTGTTGCCTTTTATAGGACAACACAGATTGAGTCTCCCTCTGTCTGTAATAACCCGAGGGGATGTTGCCTGCTGTAAGCCCATTGTGACCACTCTGCTTGTTTAACTATTACCTGCTTGTCTTAAAGGGTACTGGACGACTCCTTCAGCAATATGTGTATCAGTTTGTGCCAGCACGTTCATTGTGCATGACGTTCTAAGTCTGAACTGCCCCTTCCTGAGAAGAGAGCAGCATTTGGAAGCGCTGAATCTCAGATGTAGTGACAGAGTCTAGCTGAGGGTTTTGTTGTTTTAACTAAATTTTGATGCTGTTAGGAGCAAATGAGAAGTACGTGTGTAGGGGCAGGAAGCCTCCTTCATTTTGAGTGGTTCTTTCTGCTGGACAATGGGAGAGCTGGACAGATGAGAGGAAGTTTTGCTGCCCCAGGTCACTGGTGTAAACTTGACTTTGTCAAGGGAAGGGACTGAACCTGCACCCAGTAACACTTGTAAGATGCCTGTGATCGCCTCTGGGCTTGTGAGTGTGGATGAGCAGTGTAACTGAGTGTCATCCCTTTAAGTCTGGGCAAAAGTTGGCTCCTGTCACTGCTGCTGTGTGTCCTCTATTAAACACGCATCCAGCAAAAGCACATCTGCAAGGGGCACTGTGAGTTTGTGGCCCTGGCCTGGCCTCCATTGTCATTGTCCCCGAATCTAAGATCGACAGTTTAAAAGTCTGTATTATTTTCTTCTTGTTTCCCCTGTCTTCATCTTTGTATTTAAGTGGTCCTTATCATCTCAATACAGTGTTTCAAAGTGTGAGGATTCTGATTTGTTAATTGGTAACTGCGTTAGTACACAATACAGGAACAGGTCAAGAATCCCGTTCTCTGGCCTCAGCTTGAACTATAACGACGCTGGGTAAATATCTTTCATAGAAATAATTGAAAATCACGAAGGCCTTGTGGCCTGTTATAATGAGAAAGGCACACCTTTGGGGGCGTGGAGAGTACTTCCTTTTCTCACTGGGAAATCTCAAGCACAAGAGCTAAAAGCGTCCATCCGTCCTCACATACCTCCACGGCACAGAATATTTCTGAGCTCTAATTGGCCCCTAACAGCATCAAAATTTAGTTAAAAGAAATGACAAAAACCAAAAAAACAAAAGACAAAAAACACCACCCAGAGTCTGTCCCTACATTTCAGAACTAAAGCAAATACTAACATAAAATGTATAACCATAGTTAAGTGCCTATGTAAATGAGATTAATAGCATCTTTCCTGTGTCAATGAAAATCAACTGTTTTCTCATAATTCTTATTAGATCTTACATTAAAGCAATTGAGTAGATTTGAAGATAAACAGAAGTGAAAAACAACAACTCTTGTTTAGAGTAGAAATTGTCACTACTATTCTGCTTCCTGTAAACACAGCTCTATTTCTCAACCAGTTACTACTTTTTACCCCTTTTAATTCCTTTCCTCTTTTTTTCCTCCTTAATTCCTTTTTTTTTAAAGACAGGTTTCTTTGTGTAGCCCTAGCTATCCTGAAACTCACTTTGTAGACCAGGATGTCATCAAGCTCACAGATCGGCCTGCCTCTCCTTGTGAGTGCTGGGATTGAAGGCGTGTGCCACCATTGCCCAGCTCCTTTTCTCTTGATACAACAGTCTGAAGAATCACGAGTAATTTTTAAACTGTGAAATAATTTGACAACTATTTTTCTTACCATCTAATTTTTTGTTAAAGGTAGTATTGGGCTAGCAAGATGGTTCTGTGAGCAAAGAAGCTTTCTACAATGCCTGATGACTTAAACTGGATCCCTGGCACCCACATGGTGGAAGGAGATAAACAACTACAAGCTGTGTTTGTTCTCTGTCTCTTTCTGTCTGTTGTCTCTCTCTCTCTCTCTCTCTCTCTCTCTCTCTCTCTCTCTCTCTCACACACACACACACACACACACACACACACACACCCATACACACAAATAAATAAAACATGTAAGAATAAAAACAGTAGTCTTGGGTATTGAATCTAGGGTATCACGAATGCTTAAAAATGGGCAGTTAAGTGCTCTTAATCACCTAGCCATCTCTCCAACTCCACTGAGCTGCATCTTCAGCTTCTGACCCTCCCTGTCCTCAACATCTAACCAGTTTGTTACTTTTAAAGATTCTTTATTTCTGACTGGACTTAGAAATAGACACTCTCAGCAAAGACAGCCTACATCTCTTGGCATTCTGTTCCTGTAGCATTTCTTCGGCTTCTTTAATTATCGGGCCAAAAGTTTGGCATATTTGAAGCCTCCTCCTCCTTTTTCTTAGTGTGTTGTTTCTTTAGAGCACTTGCAGGACTCGTGATGTTACAAGATGCTGAATCTTGGGGGCTTCTCACCTTCCTTGCTTAAGAGCTTTCTTGACAACATACTGGTGGCCATCATCTTTAGAGAGTTGAAAAGTTTGCAGATTGTGCTAGTTCTTTTGGGCTCTAAACAGTAACAAAGTTGAGAACACTCAGCTTGCCATCCACAATGCATCCAAATCCAGATTTGCTCTTCCTCTCTCCAGTTATCCTTGGTTTATCACAAGAAAGCCCCTTATTCACCAGATGTGGGTTAAAATACTCTGCTTCAAGGGAAAACCTTGTTCATTGTTCTTACAATTGATTCAGACCACATAACCCTTCCACTCTTCACCCAGAGCATCAGTAAGAATGCCTGTGTCCATGTGCTTCTCATCCACCCAATCAGTTTTGGACATATTCAACTTCATCCTGATGGAGCTGACCACCTAGGAGGTACTATGAAAAGCAGCGCTTCTCTGACTCCTTTACTCTCTTTTGTATTGGTATTTGAGCCTGCGTTTCCATGGTTTTCTTTTTTGCATTTTTTCCCTCTGATCATTTTCCTTGTTTTTTATCTCCCTTTTTCATGAGATGTGTTTTTGGCTCTATCCTTTTTGTTTTGGTAATTTCTTAGCTTCATTTAACTCCTCTACATAAGTCAGTCCCCGAGTTCTCACATCTGTCTAGACATATGCTCTAATTTGCCTTTTTCACCTAAACTCTCCCCAAATTTCTATTAGAACTTCAAGTCAACACATATAATTTCCCAAGGCCTACTACTTCCATGATTTCTGTTGTTTCTTCTAAGAATGTTATCATGGGTGGAGAGATGACTCTACACTTAAGAGCCTGTACTGCTCTTGTAGAGGACCGGAGTTTGATTTCCACATTCACATCTGGCAAGCAATAACTGTCTGTTAACTCAAGCTCCATGAGTACCTACACTCAAGTGTTCATACCCATGAAAAGACATACATGATTAAAAATAAAATAACCCCAAAGAAACTCACTATCCTTAGTCACTTAGAAAGTCTACAAATTCTCTATAATATTTAATCAATCTTTCCTACAAACTGAACAAATTGCCAAGTCAGTTCAACTTCTAACTAGTAACTAATTTTTAACCAATCAGGTGAGTGGCTTAGTCACCAACAACTAATGATTAGGCAAAAATTAGTTACTAGTTAGAGACCTTAAAACAGAAGTGTAGAACTGTAGGAACTATCAAATATTTCTTTATGTATGATGAGAATTTTGAAAGCATAATAAATGGCAGGTTAGTTCTTTTAAGACTGAAGTAATGCAGCCATATCACAGTATGAACACCCAGTACGTTTGGAAAATTAGACACCTAAGTTCTAGTAGTGAAATCCATCAGTACTATTATATATCCTTGAGTCAGAAATGCAGAGGTTTGGGGTGGCTATATATGCTGAAGGGTTTTCTATTTTCATATATGTTATAATGAACATGTGTGGTTACTCTACTGGTAAGTACTGCAGAGACAGTTAATGGTTGAAGTCTAAATCACTCAAGTCAGATGAACATACACAGTTTGAGTTTAACTTCTTTGACCTAGGAGGTAGAAGAAGTTAAAACTGAAAGGGAAAGAGGATAAATATCTTCCTCTTCCATACCCAGTGCATCATGAAGGTACTGTTGTCCCACCAACTTGAGGTATTCTTCAATGGATTTAGTGGCAATGGTGTTTTCTCTGAAGATCAAGACATCATGTTCTCCACAACGATCCACCTCAGACATCACCAAGTCAGTCAGAAAATCCTGGCAGAATAATGTTCAGTCAGAAAGAAAGCAACTGAATAAGAACCATACATTAAAAGAGACTACCGAAATAGCAGAAATGCTGGGAACTCTGCTATAAACGAAGGCAACAAATTCCTTGGAAAGGGAAAAGGCAGTCAGGATAAAAATCTTATGTATTGTCAGCTCTAAATTTGGTTTCTGAATTCCTACAGAGATTTTCTAATGAGCTTTTGAAAAATGCACCTCCAAGTCGCTCTGTGTTTTGACCGTCACCAAGCCTTAGTCTCTCTGCTCCAGCCCCTGCATGCTGCTTTAGTTGCTTTTTTATGTCCATTAGTCCGCACAGCCCATCCACATACAAGGTTCTCTACTCACCACAATAATCTTTTCTAATGCTGCTCTCAGTTCTGTCCTCACCTCCACTCCCATTATTACAAAAGTACTTTCTGGAAACGGTTAGCTCTCAGCTCACATACTGCTTCCTCCATGAAGCCCTCCTGGATTAATATTTCCCTAGAGCCTTGCTTGTCAGTTCCCCTTGCTCCACACCTCCACAATATTACTTATCTTTTTACCCTCTGCACTTCTTACTATAATCAAAGATCCACTTTTGTATTACTTGATACAATTTCTCCAGAAAACTGAAAGACTAAAGATAATGTTTATTTTGCCTAACACATCCAGTGAAGACACACTTTCATCACCTAACAGTTACTGGCACATGTTAGATGTTACTTTAGCTTCCCAGTTTTCATTTCCATGTAGATGAAAGATTGTGACCAAACAGCTGCCAACTAACTGTATAGCACCCCTGTGTTTCCATTTCAGATACAGATGTTAACTCCATGAAGACTTATACTCAGCACATTTTTTTTGATTATCTCCTTCGGTACCACTGACATACAGTTATCAGTTAATCTTAAAATACAACATTTAGTACTTCAGAAAAACTTCAGCTAGGCATGATGTTGCACACTTGTAACACCTTTAATTCTGGGATTTGGGAGGCTGAGGCAGGAGGATATTAAGTTTGAAGCTAGAATGGGCAATATGGTGAGACCATGTTTCAAAAAAGAAAACAATAACAACAACAGAATTCATGTCGTGGGGTACGAAAGCAACTGCGGCCTTGGTATCTACCCTCACAAAAATAAACTACAAGTAAGTATTTGCTAGCCCTCCCTTTTACTTTACTTTACAAATCTCTGTATCTTACAGACCTGCTAATAGACTTCCTTCACTCAACCTTAATTTCCTTTTTCTTTTCTGAAAACATTCTAAACTGGATTTTCACAATATCTCCCAGTATCCACAGCTTCATTTCCTTGTACATAGTAAGGAAGGACTTTCAGGTAATACACCCATTTCAGCTTACCTTGGCTCTGCCAGTACTCTGAAGAATGTGTACTAAGGCACAAGCCAGCTCCTCTTTATTCCTCACACTAATTACTGGCTCAAGAACAGAACACAGCATGGTGTAGTTGCTGGTGATGAATTCTGCAAATTCTTTGTATTGCTCCATAGGCAGAATGGTGATAGTTTGGAAACGTGACTTAATCCGAATGGAAGGTCCTCCTGTCTTTCCTTTGTTGGGTGTGGGTGTACTTACTGGGTACCACTTTTCTACAAACTGGCGACCAGTCACACTGGCAGTGGGGATATTGACGAGCCCTACATAATTATTCTTGTCCTTTTTTTTCTTTTTTTCCACATCCTTATAAATGTGAACTGTGATGCTATGAAGAGGTGGAAGGCTATAGAATTCAAAATGTTCGCCCCAGAAAATATTGTCTGCTTTGGTCTTGCTGGTTGTACGAGCAAATAGGGTATCATCAAGGCACAGTTCGCAGAAATATTTTTTTTTAGGGGCAAGGTCCTTGGCTTCAATGATCCATAAACGGAGAACATTTTCAGCTCGTCGACAATTGTCCTATAAAGAGACAGCAAATTTGAGATCTGACAAACCAGAAAGAGAATGTTTTCTTCCTCAAGTAATGCTGTTTATTAATGTTCCTCTACTAAGAGCAGTCAACATAGTAAAAAGAATTGCTATCTCATTGTTTTGAACCAAAGAACTCTAAAGAAGAATCCTGTGCAAGTTCAGTGGGTAGATACACCTGTTGCCAAGCCCAGTGACCTGAATTTGATCCCAGAACACACACTGTTGAAGGAAAAGAATCAACCCTGCAAATTGTCCTCTGACTTCCACACATGTTGACACACACACACACACACACAAATAAATGTAATTAAAAAATATATTTTTTAAATCTTACAAAGCCGGGCAGTGGTGATGCAAGCCTTTAGCCCAGCATTCAGAAGGCAGAAGGATGCAAATCTCTGAGTTTGAGCCTAGCCTGGTCTATAGAGTGAGTTCCAGGACTGCCAGGGCTACACCAGAAACTGTCTTGAAAACAAAACAAATATTATGGAAACACATATTTTTTGGATTAAAAAGTATAATCATGTAACAGCAATTTAGACTAATTCCTAAAAATAAAAAGGTAAGTTGCTAATACAACTTTTTATTATGTATTAACTTCTGGCTGGGCTGGGTATGTTAATTAGCTTTTTGAGCCTCTATTCCCACTAGTAAAATGACAACAATATTGTCTTCAGTAAGATAATTTTCAGTGTAAAATGTCCTAACATGTATACAGGTTTTTCAAACTGTCAAACTCTAAGCCAGATGTGGTAGCAATTGTCTATAATCCCAGCCTTGCAAGGGCTGGGGCAAAAGGGTTGCAAGTTTAAGGTCAGCCTTGGTTACATAAGTGAGATATGTCTCAACAACAACATTGTACTAAGATACATAAAATTAAGATATTACATTTGACTTCTATCAACTTGATGCTTACAAAACGATACATTTTTAAAAAAACTTAAATGAATTTGTTCTCGCAATTTCATACACGTGTAATGTGCATTCTGATTACCATAACCCCGCCTTCTTTAATCTCCTTCCCACCCTCATGACCCCCTTTCTTACACATCATAGCCCCTTCCCACCTTTCTGAGACTCACTGAGTTTAATCAAGAACATCTGTGTGACGATGGGTTCAGAACCATCCATTAGACTCTGATGGACTCCTCTGGTGAGCACATACCTGAAAACTGGAACTGCTCCTCCCCTGAAATTGGCAAGTAGCCAATAGTTCAGCAGGGAGGGCAGGGCCCTGACCCTCCCAGTCCATGGCTCTGACTGGCTGACTGACAGACCCAGTGCGGTGTGGTCTGCAGCCACAGCAGCCATGAGATGAGGAGTACCTTGGCTGTGTACTTCTCTGCCCTTCTCTTACCTTCCCGTATTTATATTCTTTCTGCCCCCTCTTCTCAGATGATCCATGAGTCTTAGAGGGGGTGGTATACATGTCCTATTTGTGACACATTGACACCGAGAGCCACCATTACCTTATTTGGTTGAACTGTCCTTCGAAGGTTTTCCATCCACTTGTCTCTCTCTGAGGCGGAGTTACAGCTGAAGCATTTACTTCCACTTAAGTAGGTGACCTTCAACACAGAGATGAGAGATGTGGATGTAAGACTATGTGTGTGGTGGGGGGGTCTATCTTCTAATGTCTAAAGTTTAAGAATTAGGCCATGTTATGAAACCCAACTCCTACTATAATATAATATCATATATTAATTTTGTCATATCTTTACTTAAATTCTCTAAGTCGCATCAATACTTATTTCCAACTATGAGAAAAAAAGCTCATTTACAATTTGGCCTATGGTGCAGAGAAACAAAAAATTTAAACATTTAAGGCCATATCTAAAATAACCTATAAATGAATATGCTCATTTGAGCTAATAAAAATAACTAAAAAGGGAATGTTTGTAAGATCATTTAATTTCATAAAATGGCTTCATTACAATGCTACTGAAGGCTACTAAATGAAGTTGAAAGGCATCAGTACAAAGGAATCACTCTTTGGAATCCATTTCTCCTCCAGGAGGTAATTAACCCATTGATTTCCAGTCATTTATAACATCTGACATAATGTACTATGTCCATAGTAGAAGCTACTGAACTGAGCTTTGCAAATAAGGAAAAGTTAAAGGCATTTTAAACAAGTAATAATAATAATAATAATAATAATAATAATAATAATAATAATAATAATCACATATAAATGACCTACTCCAAGCTACAGTCTGCTCACTTACACTCTTGGGTCATAATACAGTGAACCAGATCAGGTGGTGTGTTGTGTCTGAAAAGGCAGTTCCTAGCTCCAGAAGGTTAGTGAGGCCCTGACATGTGGCTGAGGAGGGCAGTTACTGGTCTAGAAACATGCAGGAGATTACAAAAACAAACAAGGGATGGTCCTAGGTCAAGAACTGATCATGTTATAGTTATAAAACTGTAATTTTGGTGGGTTTTCTCCAAACTCTTCTAAAATTGGGATTAAATAACAGTATGTGACATCAATATTAAAAGATAACACATTAGTTTGAGAAACTATTGTAATCTTGTAACCTACTCTGACAATGTACTAAGTGCTTAAGTTTTTAAAGTAGACAAAGGCAAAGGTATGAGATAATAATTCATAACTTCAATTACAAATATAATTCTATTGACAGATTTTCAACTCTTCCCTTATAAGTAGAAAAGTTTCAGGAACTGAAAACTAGTTAAGACATTAAATCAGAAACACAACAGTGTAACAGTCAAATTATTGTCAACTATTTTCCCTTCTTTCTGAAATTCTTTTTCCTTTTTACCTCAAAGCAGAAGTCTTGTCCAAGGATGCTACTATGGAGTGGTTTCACTGACACTGGCTCCCCTCTACCAAGATCCAGACATTCCACTGCACTGCACGGGCTCAGCAGGGACTCATGGGAACGAGACTCTTTCAGTTTAGGCAGACCGCGAGCCCTAAAAGTAGAGAATACTTGAGGCAGTGTTACATTAAGGAAAAGAGACCAAAAAAAAAAAAAAAAAAAAACTACAGAAGTGTAATGGGAAAAATAAAAGAAGGAACAAATAAATATCGTACAATAACAACAGTATTAACAGCCACATTCATGGGTAAACATAACTATGCATATATGAACACACTCATGAACACGCCTTTTCAAAAACAGAATAATCTTACAAATCTCAAAGGACCTTTAAGTTCCTATACAGATGTTATTTTCAGTCTCATTTCTGTATTGGAAAATGGAGAAATACACACTATTCAGAATTCTTTATTACTTTTTATGCAAAAGTACTGTCAAAAGACATTCTTTCTTATTTTATTTGACGATACACATCATTTATCTTCTTGTATCACTAACAATGGCTGAATCCTCGTTTGTTGCTTTGTGCTCTGGGAGATCTACTCCCAGCCCAGCACACACAGTGAGCAAGAGAAAGCAGCCAGGGGAGTGAGAGGGACTTCAGGAAAGACAGCTTTTGAGCACAGGAATGTCTTTCAAACAACCTCATTTCCATCTCAATATGGAGTTCCCGATGCTTTACAGTATAATAAGAATAGAAAGCCTAGAGGAAACTTCCCCACCTCACTTTAAAAAAAAAGAGAAAAAAAAAAAAGCCAAACTCCCTAGAGAACAGTTCACACTGTTAGGCAGGTGTCTTGGCTGATTCTATTTTCCTGGTTGTTTAAAAAGAAGGGTGGGTATCCTAGATCTTGTTACTACTTCATTGCCTTCCTATCATAAAAATTAATGAAGTCAAACATGATGGAAAACAATTTTCCCAAATCCAAAAAAGTACGGTCACACAGTTTTAGTCAATAATTATCACACTTATTGATTGAGACACCCCTATAATTCAAGTAGCACTTAATAATAAGTCTATAAAGAAATGTCTGTGTAAAGACATTTGTTTTGGTAAAGTATTAAACACGCAGCTTTATTCATTTGCTAGGAACAAGGATACCACTGAGATGAGCTGTAGCACGCACTGCCAGAAGAGCAGTGAGCTAAACGATGGAGAAAGAGGAAACTGAAAACTAGCACTAAATCCACTACCTTCTGTCTCCACTCCACTTGATCAAACCCCATAAATAGGAAACATCTTAAGCAATAAGAATAATTTAGTCTGTTGTTTTAACAAAAACAAAGCAGTAATGACTAAAGTTTAGGCTGGAAAAAAAACCCTGTCTTCTGATAGCATTTTTTTTTTTTAAAGTAAAAAGGGCAACATAGTAGTTCCCACTAATAATGCAAAGTGTACTAAAGGGACAAAAGTCACCAAATATAGTGTCATAAAAACACAACAAAGCAGTACTTGTATTCATTTCCCTTAGTTCTGGATAAGGAACCATTTTTGAAGTTATATGGTACAAATACAGCACAATTATAAGTAACTAAATGCTATCTTTTAAAACCTTACGACAATTTCTCATAACAGCCTTTCTGAATATGCTGAATCAGAAACCAGATGGATAAACAGGACACCATCATCTTTGCTAAACAAACAGAAAATAATAATTTTAGTTCTCTTTTCCAGGAGGAATTGCTGGAGGAAAAAGCCTCTTTGGCTCTAGGATAATCAAGAGATATGTAAAACAGGTGCTATGACAAAGTGTCTTTTGTTTTTTTATAATCTCCAAAAAATTAAAATATAAGCTAATTTTATTTAAAACAAAATAAATGTCTACCTACACGAAGCAATTGTACAGCCCCCTGGCAGTGCAACCCCAAACCATAGCGGTGCCGCATGTCCCGGTGCAGCAAGTCACTTCCTGGACTACACCTCAGAAAACAACTCTGTGTAGAAGACAGGAGCCAGCTGAGGATGATGTCCCTTCTGCCTTCAGTTACTGATGCCACTGATGCCATCTGTGCACAAATGCCTCTCAGGTGTTATTCAAGTCTTCAACAGAAGCAGGACAGAAACAAAAACAATCGAACAAGTCCTCACTATCCAAGCCCGGTAGTGCAGGTGACATCCCGCTATTTTTCTAGGCTGCATCTAGCCCCTCAGGTAATACAAACAAGGTTCCAGGGCTCAAGGCTGGGCCTGTTGCCATGGAGCTACACCTTTAAGAAGATTAGAGCTGGAAAGCAGCAGAGAGAAGCTGCAGCTGGCAAGACTGAGGGAGCTTGCTCTGCAAACAAGGCAAAGGTGACTGTTTTCAAACAGAAGGGAGGGGGCGGTAAGGGCTCATTCCCATCAGTAAGTTCTCAGTCAAAAGCTGGCTAATAAAGGCATCTCTGGGGGTGGGGAATGGCTTACTAAAAACTACTCAGGAACAGATCTAGGAAGTTTTAGCTTGTTACATGTGATTGTCAGCTACCCTCTCACTAGATGGTGGTAGTCCCTCTATGGCTTTTTGCAAGTACAATCTCTCACTTGTTTCCTTTGCAGTGCCCACCCTAGTTAAAAGTCTCTTTTTGCACGATTTATCTGGTTTAACTTTAAAGAAAGTTAAACGAAATAATTTTTTCCCCAATATTCTGCAGTGTAGTCCACCTTCCAATAGCTGCTATAAAAGCCCATTCTAATCATCTGATAATTTGGATAACTTAAAATGCTTACCGAAATTTCAATAATTAATACCCAGTTCAGAATCTCCTATAGTTCAAAACGAGGATACAACACCATGAATTGATAGCCAAAGTCTACCATATTCAACATTACTGCTGAATAAATAAGCAGGTTCTTCCTGTATCAAGAAGACAGTGTCTCTGAGAAGTAACTCCCACAGAAGCGTGACTATAGTAAACAAAAGATCAAACAGCCTGGGGATGGCTAGGGCAAGAGTGGGGGAAGGAGGCATTATCTGTCCAAACATTTCAATTATGACTTCAGAAACCCTAGGTCACCTCTGATCATGTTACCTCCTCCCGTACCTTCGCACGAACTGATTTTTCACAGATCTTCTAACTAGACTTTTAGAGTCTGGTGCCATCAGTTTACTCCTCTAATGGAACAGAATGGGTATTTATTGGTAGCATAATGAGTTTAAAGCTTTTCCAAGGGGAGCTTGACAAGGGTCTTCATCAAGATAATGTGCATTCCTTGACTCCTGGCCTGGCTCTTCTGATTACCACTACTGCAAACACCACATAGGAATAATGCAGGCTTCCAATGTGACTGTTCCTTAATTTAACTGGGAAATTGCTTCTTAGAGGTCGATTTTACATTAATTAAGGAACACCATACTCTACATTTCTATTTTAAGGTCAGCAGAGTCTTGATTTCTTTGTCAACTTATGGACTGTGAAGGAAAGGGTTAGGATGTGTTAAAAATCTAATTGCCAATGAAGATGATTTGCTGCTTCTGACTGATTTAGGACATACACTACAGGAGAGACTTTCAGTTACCACAGCAAATGTCTGTTTATTGCTTCAGCCTTCATCACTACTTAAAGTCAGTCTTAAACGAGAAAAGTGAACGGCTGGGGGATGGGGATGCACTGATGCAAAAGGAAAAGAGTAAAAGAACTCTGATTAGTGCGATTTGAAATAAACACAGCTGGATTTTCTCATCCTACCCATGTGATTTTTTTAAAAGTCACGTTTCCCCTACATCTCCAATAATGCTTGGGTTGGCTAGCTCAATCTGCCACATGTTTACAGATTCTGTTCCAAATTTAGGAACTGGGAAACTTTTCATTAAAAATGCTTATTGCCACACAAAATCTTGGACTCAGTGCAGGTGAGTTTCTGCTTGGTTGGCAGTTATGAGTCTGAACTGTGTCACTGAGTTCTTGAAGGGATCTGCGCCAGTAGTTGAGCACTGCAGGACACTCGTGTTTAACCAACACGCATTTTAAGATATTTATTCTGAAATGTACCAAGTAGTAATTAATAAACTTGGGTGTCTCAATATTCTCATCACATTTTAAACTGAGATCTCATCTCACAACAAGAAAAGAATCCCCCCTGTTCTCGGGATTTTACTGTTTTATAATATGATATTTTCTGAACATTTCCAAGTGATTCTATCTACTGAAAAACATGCAACTCTTTTGTATTGTAATTTAATTGTCCCTCACAGGCTGTGTGTGTGTGTATGTGTGTATGTATGTATGTATGTATGTATATATCTATGTAATCACTCACTAGTGTTCTATTGTGTACTCAAAACCCACTTTCTGAGAACCTTGATAGCTAGCTACACTGGCCTCCTTGCTGTAGGTGAAACCACTTTCTATTGCTTATACTACTGATTTTTATGTTAGCCACATAGATGTGCTTATAGAAGCAAAGTACATAATGCAGATTTTCCTTCTCCCTGCTCAGTCTCCAGACAGGATAGTCTAATGAGTCCAGATGATACAGATAAAGCAGGGTATCTGCAGCACGAATCATCCCCTAAAATAAAAACCTCATGGCTCACTATCTCACAAAAAAGTCAAACATATAGCTACTTTAACATGTATATATGTACACATTCAAGGAAGGGGGCATAGAAAGAGGCTATAAAAACCAAAGTGTAATCTGATAAGTAAAAAATTCCACTGTCTCTAATATATATAGAGACGTTTTATAATACAATTTTCTTATTCCTTCAATTGCAAATGAATTAAAACCTACTAATACCAATAAAACAAATATAAACACAGGTATATTGAATTTAGCAAATATATCAAAATGAACCAAATTATACCCAGAACCCAACTTAACTAATAGACCAGTTGAAGGGTAGAAATACTAAAATTCCTTTAAAAAATATTTTTAATTGAAATAGAAATACATCACTCCTCCCCTTTCCTCTTCTCAGCCACTCCCACACTCTTCCACTCTCAAGTTGCTATCCTCTTTTTGATTATATGTCTGTCTGTCTGTCTGTCTGTCTATCTATCTATCTATCTATCTATCTATCTATCTCCTACTGAGCCTGTTGTTTGTGTGTATATGGTTTCAGGGCTGACCACTCTGCACTGGACAACCAATAAGGGAATTTCGTCCTCGAGGGACACTAATTCTTCTTTCAGCAGTCAGTAGTTGCCTGTATTCTAGGGGAGGGACTCCCCCTTGCACATTAACAGGTCCACTGACATTGCTGTCATTTCTTCCCAGGATTCTGGCCTTCTCTTCTACTATGTTCCTTGAGCCACAGAGGCAGGAGCTATGATATAGACCTGTTTGGACTGGTCTCCCCACAAAACACTGAGCTCTGCAATGTGTCCTGTTGTGGTTTTCTACAATGTTGTCTTTCAGGGATTGAGGGTGGGCCTCTAATGCTGAAGACACAACACACTTAGGATACATGACTTAGATGACTCAAGCTGGGTCTGCACTAAAGGCCTCTTTCCTATGGTCTAGCTTTCATGGTTCCAGAAAACACTATGCAAGCTGCCAAGGGAGAAAAGCAATTACAATCCTAGCCAGTTGCCACACCTATCAACCACAATTATCAGCATGCAAAAAGTACAGCAAGCAGAAATATGAGTATATCTATTATAGTGCAGTTCATTCTATAAGTCATTCACAATTAGCCATGGGTGGTCAGGTAGAGGCTTGGAGACGTGGAAAGAATACAAAAGTCAGGGATCATATGATTTCTGACTTGGGTATTGTTATATGAGCATGTACTAAAATTAAACCAGACTCAGGACAGAGTATGGGAACAGGGACTATCATTTGGGAAAAGAATAAAAAGCAGAACAATAATACAAAACACTATGGGAAATACTATAAATGAAAGACTTCATGGAGTTCATAAGAGATAATGCTGGGAGTTAGGGAAGGAATGAGCCATGTTATTGTATTTTGCATATTATGCTAATGATTACAATAAATTATTATACATACAGTAAGATATTACAATTGAAATTTCATTTGTGATACTGAGATAAAGAGAGGTGATAAGCCAAAGTGAAGTCCATGACAGGATGTAGTGTTTATAAAGGAGATGTTCTGGGACTAGTTCCACTACCTTGAACCCCTCAGTTAGATCAAGATTACAGAGGGTGACTAGAGACTGAAAAAGTCAAAAGACTTTTGTTGAAGTGAATTTTGAGAAAATGATGAGGTACATCCTTGTTCTCTACAATGGATATAGGTAGGGGAAACGGGATGAGGTTTGATTCTTTCTGGGTAGCTAGATGACGAGAAATGACTAAGTACTGGTAGTGGAACAGGAATGTTAAAGCTTTCAAAATGGTCTGTGTTTCTAATTTCTAGTGGCTGTCAGTGCAAAGAAAGTATGAATGTTCTTTGTAGAGTTTGGAGACCACAAAAACAAACACCCCTCCTTAGAATGGGCTGGTGAGGTGGTCAATGTGTAAGCTGCTTGCGGTGTAAGTTTGGACAACTGCATTCTGCAACCCAGTACCCACGTCAATGAAATGGACAGTGGTGCATGGCTATGGTCTCAGGGACAGGAGATGGAGACAGGAGAAGCTGCAGTTGTCCAATTGCTGAGCTCTTGGCTCAGGAGAAGACCCTATCTCAAAAAATATGGTGGTCATGATAGAGGAAGACCCCTGATATTAACCTTTGGCTTCTGTGTCCCTGCATGGGTATATACCCCTTTTCCATAAGAACTCCTAGAATGAAATTATAGGTGAGAGTCTCCTTAGAGATGAAAAATCCCTGAAGGATTCCTTGAAAATTCTCCTTAGAGATGAAAATTCCTTGAAGGAAGAAGCAAGATACAAACATCTGCCATGTTCATCAACCATAAAGGAAAACTAAGGTGGTACTTAGACTGTTTGCCTCCTTTCTACTCCTGTGTCTATTCACCAAATCCCAAAATGTAGGGTTGGTAACAAATACTTGAAAATCTGGCAATGTAATAGGCCCAGTGTTTTTCATCATCCCCTAGTTTTAAGTGCCTCTGAACAAAAGGTAAAAGAATCAGTCTTTTCATGATCCCATGCCCTCTTACATGGCACACTTTCAAAGTCAAAATACAACCCATATGGATTCTAGAAAATGATACTCTTGGGTTTTAACTGATCAGATGACTTTGGAACAATGACTTTGACATTCTACATTTTCTCTAAAGTATTCCTTATATTCTGTCTTTTTCTACTGCCAAGCCCTTCTTTAGAGCCTTCACTGTATCTTACAGTAGCTTCATAAAAACTAGCACCCCAAGCCTGGTGTCTACAGAGCAGGTAATCTGAAATTGCATACTCCACAGTGCTGGATTTCTCCATCCACGGCACTGTTTTATGCTACTTCTAGGGAACAGTGTACAGGTTCTCTGCTGCTTGTAAGACTAGAGTCTAAACTCCTTAGCTTGACATTTAAGAACTTTAGAGAACTGTGCTGAAAAAACATTTCTTTTCATAATTTTAATGACATGTCCCCTCAGATTTCTGGTTCAGTAATTTTACCAAAAATTCTAATGTCATCCCATTTTACTACTATGTTCCCCATCCCCATTTCTTTTGCATGCAACCTACTGCTTTCTTTATAGAAGTTTTTTAAGGGTAGAAAACAAACAAGCAAAACAAAACAAAATCTTGGTGATCTGATATCTTGCGATGTTATAGACAGATAGGCTTCTGTTCAGGGGTCTTTATCATTTACTGTACTGGGAACTGGGGGTGGAGAGGTGTCCCCAGTCTGCACATTTGTTTTCTTGTCATGGGACATTTTCATCCCTAAAGTCTTTGTTCCTTTTTCTAATCTTGTACACGGATTCTTTCATTCTTTATACTACTTATTTAATTGTAGGGGATGTGAAAGTCAGAAGACAACTTGGAGTGTGTTCTGTCCTCCCACCATGGATGTTCCAGGGATGGAATCTAGGTCATCAGGTTTGGTGATATGTGCCCTCACTGGCTTCTACTATCTTGCCCTTCTGACTCTTCTACCTTCTGCTACACTTCCTGTGACAGTGACTTGATTTTCATGTTAACTTTCAAGATCTTTCTTCCTGTTTTCCCCCTCTGCTACTTTGTTATTATTTTATAGGTATACAGTCTTATCTTTTAAAAAATAATTCATTTTACTTGTAAAGTTGTTTTTGCTATGAATATAGGTCTCTTCGGTTGTTTATTTTGGTTTCTGTCTTTCATTTGTTGTATTTCTTTGGTAGTTACAAGACACCTGGTTGTATGTGTAAGAGTAAAGCACTAAAGAGCTCAGCAGAAACTGTTACTATAATGAGCTCACAGACTCATGAGCTCCATTGCAGAGTCTTCCTGGCCAGCTGTTTTTCTTTAAACATCTTTACTAAGAAAGAACTCATACACAATAAAATCCAACCATTTAAAGTATATAGAATTTTCAATATATTTAGAACTGTGCAATCATCACCAAAATTTAAGCTTAAATTATTTTTACCACTCAAAATAGAAGCTTAATGCCCCTCAAGTTACTCCTCTTTCACTGGCTTTTTCTATATATCACATCTTCTGTCTTTGGCAACTATTAATATCTATGAATTTTCCTATTTTTGCCACTTTCATATTCTACAAAAGGAAACACAATATTTAGAAGGCTAGTATCCAAGATAACAGCTTCACACAGATTGGGGAAACTAAAGTTGTGATTAGTTTTTCTCTCTGCAGTGGTGGGGATGAAATGTATGCTAGGCGGTATCATACCCCAGTCCATTACAAATATTTTTCAATCATGATGCTTTCACGTTTAAACACAGTCATACATGCTGCAGCATGTTTCAGTATTCCATTCTTTTATTGTGGATGACTAATATGGGGATATGTTTGTGTACCCATCTGTCGATGGTCATGTGGGTCATGTTCACTTTGGTAATCATGACTACTATAAATAATGCTGCTGTGAACACTTATGTACATATATTTATATGGATGTTTTTGTCTGGCATGTACTTACCACCTGGGATTTTAACAGAGAAACACAAACGTCACTACTATAAATCCTTTTGTGGGTGTGTAGTTTCTCCAATCTATATGATAAGACTATCTTGAATGTTAATATTCTAAAGGAAGGCAGGATCTGAACTATTCCAGAATTATGGAAGTATGTGTGCTAAATCAACCCTCAATGGCCAATGCTAGTTAGAATTTAAGAACAGATTCTTGCATTATTGGGGCCATAGTGTATCCAAATACAAACATTTCCAGTTTCAGTTGCAAAAAAAAAAAAAAAGTTAGGAATAAACAAACAGGAGTCATTGGAGCAGTTCATGGAAATTCCTTTAAAAAGAGATAATTCGACTGGTAGTAACCAATACTCTGATAAGGGTCCCTCTTTTTAGATGTTTGAAACATAGATGTCATAACACAGTTACAGCAATCATCTTGTGTTCATGAGGAGATCTTTGAAGATCCTAAGGATGGCAGACTTCGACTTTTATGTGAGGGGAAAATATACTGTGTTCAGTTAGTAGTTCGTTCTGTATCTTAGGTGGTAAGACTTCAGAAATTCCTTCTATACAGCAATTATATATGATCATTTAATCTTAAATAGTCCATGGTTCATTCAGATTTTTCTAGTTTTACTAGTATTCATATTTCTGCTTTGAGTGTTAATTTTAAAGACAAAAAGCAGACTTTTATGTATAACCTTAAAAACTGAATGTTTATGTTCTTCCTAGGCCTTGGGAAGTATACGAAAGCAGAGTGAGCAAGCAACAGAAAGCAACCTAAAAAGCAGCATTTCTCCACGGCTTGTTTCAGTTACAAGCTTCTGCTTTGAGTTCTTGCCCTGGAACTACAGAATAATGAACTATAAAGTAAAAGTGGAAATAACCCCTTTTCTCTTGCCAGCTGGTTTTGGTCGGTGTTTATTTTTTTTTTGTTGTTGTTGTTTTTTCCACAGCAAAGAGGGTCAAACTAGACCATGCACCAAGAATGGGTCCACACAATTCCATAAAATAACGACTAGATATAAATCCACACATCAACTATAACATAATAATATAGGTGACTTTAATACCCCACTCTCACCAACTGACAAAAATTAAATAGAACCTCTGGTCTAAATAATAGCATAAGTCAGATGGGACTAACAGACATCTGTAGAATTCCATCCCAACACTAAAGAATCGATATTCTTCTCAGAAGCTTTTTCCAAAATGAATGATACAATAAGACACAGATAGAATAGTATCAAATACAGAAGTATTAAAATAACTTTTTATTCTATGTCATCATAATGGAATTAAAACTAGGACACAATGAGAACTCCAGAACATATACAAATATATGGGGATTAAATAATAAACTTTTTAATTATTAATAGATCATTGAAGAAATAAAGAAAGAAAAAATACTCCTACAATTGAACAAAAATTAAAGCACAACATACTAGAACCTATGAGATTCAATGAAAGCAGATCTAAGAGGAAAGTTTACAGCTAAAAGTACCTACATTATGAAAAAAATTGGAAAGTTCTCAAGTAAATAACTAAATAGTGCACCTTAGGGCTTTGGAAAAGCAAGGTCAAGCTAAGACGCATTCTTTTAGTAGACAGAAAGAAGTAAGATCTGTGTAGAAAGTACTGAGATAGAGGGAGACAGAGACAGAGAAGATTAATGGAAGGAAGAGTTGGCACTTTGAAAAGATATAAAAGATCAACAAATTCTTAGTTAAACTCACCAAAAGAGAGAGAAGATCCTATTTAATAAAGTTAATGGGGATGGAGAACTGGCTCAGCAGTCAAGAGCAATGACTGCTCTTGCAGAGAACATGGGTTTAATGTCCAGTGCCCACAAGTGGTTAAAAACTATCTGTAATTCCAGTTCCAAGGGGAGCAAGAACACCAAGAGGGCACTCCTCTGGCCTCTGGAAGTTTTGCACAAATGTGATACACAAACACACATCTAGGCAAAACATTCATAAACACAAAAATAAATATATCTAAACAATAAAAAGGAAACCTAAGGGAGTGCATTACAGAAGAAATTCTAAACAATCATAAGGACATATCTGAAAAACTTTCAGTCAACTAAACTGGAAAATGTGAAATGCACAGACAAAGTTTAGATGCATATGGCATACCCAAATTAAACCAAGACAAAAAGCAAACAAACAAACACATTTCTAACAAGCAATTGGATTAAAGCAGTAATAAAACATCTCCCAGCTAAAAGGAGTCCAGACCCAGATGGATGCAAATTTTAGCAGACCTTTACAGAAGAACTAATACTGATGATTCTCAAACTACTCCATAAAATAGAAAGCATAGAAGAATACGTGCTGAACTCTTTGTACAAACCAAGTATTACCTAGTACAAACCAAATAGAGATGATAACAACAACAAAATTATAATTTCCCTGATAAATAGAGCTGCAAATATTATAAACAAAATACTTGCAAACTGAATGCCACACATCAAAGAGATCATTTGTTGGTTTCAGAGCTGTAGGGATAGCTCAACATATGCAAATGAAAGAATGTAGTATTTCACACAAATGAACTCAGATAGAAATTACACAATTAAGAGGTTCTTAATGAAATCTAGAAGGACTAGAAGGAATATATCACAACACAATAAAGGCTATTCATGATAACATTATACTAAATGAAGAGAAAACTTGAAATTATTTCTACTAAAACCAAAAAGATGACAAGGATGTTCACTCTCTTATTCAATAGTGGTTGAAATCTTAGCTGGAACAAGAGAAAAAGAGAAAGAGAGGAGAGAGAGGGGGAGGGGGAGGGACAGGAAAGGAAGAAGGGTGGGGAAGAAGGGAGAGAGGGAAAAAGAGAAGGGATACACATAGGAAAATGAGTCAGAGTATCCTTACTTGTAGATAAGATGTTATACATAAGGGACCCTAAAGACTCCACCAGGAAACACTTAATCTGCTAAACACTTTTAGTAAAATGGAAGGATCAAATTTTTTTTTTTTTTTTTTTTTTTTTTTTTCGAGACAGGGTTTCTCTGTGGCTTTGGAGCCTGTCCTGGAACTAGCTCTGTAGACCAGGCTGGTCTCGAACTCACAGAGATCCGCCTGCCTCTGCCTCCCCGAGTGCTGGGATTAAAGGCGTGCGCCACCACAGCCCGGCGGAAGGATCAAAAATTAACATGCAAAACTCAGCATTCCTTCTTATGTACGAATGTATATTATATACTAATGATACTTATATACTAATGATAAATATACTAAAAAAAGAAATCAGAGAAACAATCTCATCCACAATTGCCTCAAACAAAACCAAATCATACTGCAAATTTTGAATAAATCTAACGAAAGAAATGCAAGGTATCTACAAGGAAAGGTTTTTAAACACTGGAGAAAGGAACTGAAGAAGATACTAGAAGACTGAACATGGGTTGACAGAATTAATATTGTGAAAATGGCTACATGATGAATTCTTGGTTCAATTATATTTTTATTTCTCCTTTCCTCTTACTTAAAAAATATTTATGTATGTATGTATTGTGTATTTAATGTATGAGTGTTCTATCTGCATTTACGTGTTATGCCAGAAGAGGACATCGGATCCTACTACGGATGCTTGTGAGCCACCATGTGATTGTTGGGAATGAACTCAGGACCTCTGGAAGAAGAACCAGTGCTCTTAACCCCTGAGCCATCTCTTCAGCCCTCCTTTTTTCTCTTTTAAAAAAATATCTATTTTAGAGATTATAATATAATCACATTATTTCCCTCTTCCCTTCACACCATCCCATATACTCCTTGCTGTCTTTCAAATCCATGACCTCATTCTTCATTAACTGTTGTCACATGCATATATGCATACATATTCCTAAATATAACCTGCTTGGTTTATATAATGTAACTTGTATGCATGTTTTCAGGGCTGACCATTTGGTATAGGATGACTAAATGATGTGTTCTTCACTGGGTAAGACAATTTCTCCTGGTCTCAGCATTCTATAGTTCTTTGTGTAGAGTTGAGGCCTCGTGGTGTTCTCCCTGCCTCCCCCTCCCCCCCTTTGGACTGTATATTGTTTTCCTTGTTCAGTTTATGTTTGGGCAGTCATGTTAATGAAATGTTATGTGTGTAGCTACTGATCTTAATGAAAGATACACAGTCCCACAGAAAACTCCCTGACGCTCTGGCTCTTACCATCTTAATAACTAAGAGTGCAGTAGTGGCATATATACCTCAGCAGAAAGCAGCAGCTTTTTAATTTTTAATTCCCCTCAACAAGAGGGAAACTGGTACTGTTAACCCAGCCAACTACAAGAGCTAGTGAAGCCATGGATCTTGGTGAAGAATCGATAACAACCACTTTACTAAACCTCATAATCCCTAGTTACGTCCTAAGTATTTGTCCTTTCATTCACAGATAACTGTAGTCCTTACCCCTCATCAAAGAAAACGCTGCAACAGACAGAGATCATTACAGAAAACTATAACCAATCAAATACAGAGTTGTGGAATCCAGTTCCAATGGGTACATCTAGACAGACTTTTAAATTTCACTACTTCCTATGTGGTCCACAGATAAGATCTGATAAAACTCAGTATAAAAATAATTCTAAAATAAAACTCAAAATTCTCTGCCTGGCAAGTCTATCATTTTAATTTCTGTCTGTGAGAAAGGTGGCAGAAAACAGTCACTAACTAGAAAAACATTAACCTCAAATCCTCAAGTATAATGACAATATCAAATATGAAAGACAGCCATGTTTAAATCTATGTCTATGACTTGCTTAACTCTGGACAAGTTTCTCAGTCTTCCTACCTCCAATTCCTCAACTACAAAATGAGAGTAAAAAGTAAGCACTGGCGATGGCAATGATTCACTGACACATTTCCAAAACTATGAGTGCTGTGAGACAGTAAGATGCATCTGAGAATATACTCAATTATTTCAAAAGGATGGTATCTTCAGGGAGTTAAACATGCAATGTTTACTAGGTTAGCAGTTCTAACTACTGAAATCCTTGAAATTCTTTCCAAACTGTGTTTTCCACAAGTGACTATAAACCACTAAGACTGATTTTATATGCTACACATACAGAACAGTATAGTAAAAAAGAGCATGAACGCTGGAAAAATCCCACAGGCAAGTATCATTTTTGTTATTTATAAACTATATGATCTTGGACAACATTACTTAATATCTCTGCACATCAGATTCTTTATCTATAGCATAAGATCACACTTATCATAGAGACTGAATAAGATAATCATATGTATCCAGTATAGCACATTTTTCTTTTCTTTTCTTTCCTTTTTTTTTTTTTTTTTGGTTTTTTGAGACAGGGTTTCTCTATAGCTTTGGAGCCTGTCCTGGAGCTAGTTTTGTAGACCAGGCTGGTCTCGGACTCAGAAATCTGCCTGCCTCTGCCTCCTGGTACTGGGATTAAAGGTGTGCGCTACCACCGCCCAGCAGCACTAAACATTTTTTTGGTTATCATCTCTGTTATCACTTAGTGATGATCAAAGAAAAAGAATTTACCGATAACCAGCAGAGCCTGACTTTACAGAAACAGTGTATCTTATTATTAAAAACTTATATAGCTCCAAACTCTAATAATTATATGAATTTTATACTGGTTGAATGCTGAGTCAACATTTTGTACCTTGTCTCAATGTGAGCAAGACAAAAAAATAAATTTTGTACTGGATTATTCTGTCACTGATATAAAGGTAAAAGGTTCAAGAGTCTTATCAAAATCCACTTTGTGCTAAGCATGGTGTACACACCCTTAACCTTAGCACTTAGGAAGCCAAGGCAGCTGGGTTTCTGTAATTGAAGGCCAACTTGGTGTATATAATGAACTCCAGGTCAATTAGAGCTACATACTGAGACACTATCTCAAAGTAAGTAAATAATCAACTCTAGCATCTGATGTCTTTTTTAAAACAAGTCACATCCTACCTGTCATCTGCATTGCGAAGGGATGGAAGTCGAAAGCTTGTGTTTCTGTCAAGCTTTGACTGGCTTTTGGTCCTCTTGATGGAACCTTTCAGGCGCTTGCTGAAGAATCCCTAGAATGAAAAGGCAGAGTGGTGGGCGAGGGAACTACTCGGGAACCTTGCCTTCCACAAGAAACTTGCAAAAGGGGTTTAGATCGAAAGGGAAGGCCTGGGACAGAATCTAGCTTTCAGTTCTTAATCAAATAAAATTAAGTAAATAATAAATAAATAAAGTAAATAAAATTACTTCTTGGTAATGCGATAAAAGTCTTTTTTGTACTGTAAAAAACTGAGGTAGTTAAACTTGTTGATAACACCAATCCTAGTTTTTATACTATCTGTGGCAGAAAAAAAACCTATAAGTTTACAAATAGACTTAAAACAGCAATAAACCACACAAATGTTTTCTATGAAAATATTACCAGCAATTTCAATAGAAATGACACCTAATGATTTCCTAAACTAAAGAAAAGTGGGTAAATATAACGTCATGAGCAAAGTCCCTGAAGTGGGAAGGTGTTTAGTCTTACTGGGGAAACTGAAGATATTGCTAGAGGGGGATGGGGAAAGAGTTAACTAAGTAGTACAAAGACTATATTGTTAATCTTCAAAGTGTTATTAAAATTTGGTCACATCACTTTAGATATTGTTATTTATAAAATCAAAGGCAGATAAACTATTTTACATGAAATATAGACCATCTATGAAATCACTAAAATACTGAGACGTTAACTCACAGGTTCTGTGACCTCAAGCACCAGATCAAGCCAGTCCAATTCCAGCATGGATGGGGAAGGCCCACGAGGTACCAACCCTAGCCAGTAGAGAAGATACAGGCAACTGTCGGCTGCTGAAGCAGAGTCAGTTTTCTTCAGGGATAGGATGCCCATGCTCCAGGGGACTGCCATATACAGTGCACAAGCTGGCAGTACTATGTGGACTCAATAGATTTTGGGGTGAGGGGGGGGAAGAAGAGTAGATCAAATTGAGAGGGAAATGTGGTGATGAAGTTTTGGGAGAAGCTGGAAGGGAGTGGGAATGGGTTTGATTGATGAAAGTATATCATGTATGAGCTATTCAGACATACATTAAAAAAATGAACAAAATACTTGACATTCTTTGACGATCTCCTGTTACTTCCACCAAAGTACAGAAAATTTGTCATGACCTCAAAAGTAATGAATATACAATAAAAAATTTGTTGCATAAATCCAAGATAAATGAAGATAGTCACTATTGATATGACATACAAAATAATGAGCTTCATTTTGGCCTGTTATATATATTGTTCTCTCTATATATATTGTTATTATATATATTGTTCTCAATCATTCTCCTTCTTTATTGTCCTCTCCTCTACTCCTTGCCCAACACTGGCTGGCTCATCCCGCTCCCCACCCTTGCTTTCCTTTCAGTTTAGTCCCTTACCCCCTTCTTCATCTCTTCTGACTAATTTTGTCTTGAAGTCTATTTTATCAGCAATCAGAATAGCTGTAGCAACTTGTTTTTGTCTAATGTTGACTTGGTAGATTGCTTCCTATCCTCTGGCTTTTAATCTTTACCATTAAACATGTTTCTTAGAGACAAAAGTAGTTGAGTCTAGTTTTTTAACCCAGCCTGTGTCTCTTTTTTGGTGATTGAGGCTATTTAAACCCTTTAAGGTTATTACTGAGAGATGTGCACTAATCCTGTAGCTTTGTTTGTTGATTTCTGGTTGGTGAGTTAATGTTTGCTCTTTATTTCTGCCATTAGTCTTTATGGTTTGCTCTTTTTTTTGATTACCCCTTTAATGAAATTATTTCCATGCTCTAAAGGCTTCACTCCTACCTCTTGCATGTATAACATTCCTTTTTCTCTGCAGTGTTGGTTTGGCGAACATGAACCAACTTAGCTTCTGCTGTACTTAAAATATTTATTTCTTCTTTAATTAAAAATAGCTGTTCTGGGCATAGCAATCTTGGCCAGCAGATACTATTTTCAGGGCCTGAGATATATCCTTCCATACTCCTTGGAATCTGGTTGTTGAAGACAACTTTGGTGTTTCTGTCTTTGTAGGTGAACTCTTACATAAGTTGAATATGTTTATAATATTAAAACTTGATCCACTCAAGAGAAAAAGGTGAAGCCGGGCGGTGGTGGTGCACGCCTTTAATCCCAGCACTCAGGAGGCAGAGGCAGGCGGATCTCTGTGAGTCTGAGACCAGACTGGTCTAAAAGAGCTAGTTCTAGGACAGGCTCCAAAGCCACAGAGAAACCCTGTCTCGAAAAATAAAAAAAACAACAACAAAACAAAGAGAAAAAGATGAAAAAGTTACATTAATGACTGAAGAAAAATGTATATGATCAATTCAATTATTTTTGCTAGCCAGAAGGGGATCTGTGCGTAAGATTCAGAGTGTAGCTCAGCAGTTAATAGGTATGAGGTCCTGGGTTCACTCTCAAGTGCCAGAAACAACTAACTATACAAAATTTAAAAAGAAAATGAAAGAGTGAGTAAAATCCCCAAAATGCCAAAGATGCAATCATTTAAATTTAAATTCCAGCTTATTATAAGTACTTATATTTGAAGAAAAAGAAAAAAGTATCTTTAAAAATTCTTTATTGATTTAAACAGTCATTTGCCTAACCTGTTGTACAGTGCAGTACTGGTGTTATGATGGAGAACTGCCATTAGTTCTCATGATAAATTCTATATTCCTATGTCTCATCAGAATAGTCCCCTTCATCAGAGGTTCCTAATGCTGTGACCCTTAAATACAGTCCTTCGTGGTGTGGTGACCCCCAACCATAAAATGATTTTGTTAATACTTCATAACTGTAATTTTGCCGCTGTTATGAACTGTAAATACCTGATATGCAGTATGTTTGATATTGTCGGGGTTTTCTGTCCTGCCTGGTTCCTGCAATCATTAAGTCCCAAAGAAATCTCACAGAGGTCTACATTAGTTATAAACTGATTGGCCCATTAGCTCAGGCTTCTGATTAACTCTTATATTAATCCATTATTCTTATCTGTGTTAGCCACATGGCTCAGTACCTTATTCGGTGAGGCAGTCACATCTAGATTCTTCTGTGGCTGGGAAAGGACTCCAGAGGAATGGGCTTCCTTCTTTCCAGAATTCTCCTGTTCTCATTGACCCGCCTCTACTTCCTGTCTGGTTGTCCCACCTCTACTTCCTACCTGGCTACTGGCCAATCAGCATTTATTTAAAATATAATTGACAGGATACAGACCATGGTCACACACTATATGTTACCCGCAAAAGAACTGCAACCCACAGACTGGGAACTGCTGCCTCATGTGCTCAGAAATGTAGCCAGCAAGCAAGACTTAATGACCGGCTTCAAGTTAGACTATTAGAGCTGGATGAGATTCTGGCCACTGACCTGACCAAATATTAATATACTTCTAATAAAAATACAGTTATGGAGTTTACTCATCTAGCCCTTGAATTTTACCTTTTATTGGCATTTATTTCACCATACTCCATATTGTAGTATTTATTTCATAAAATTTATTTTATGTTTATTTTTTGTATAGAATTTTATTAGGTGCTAAAAAAATAAAGTTAAAACAATGCAAATTCTGTCTTAAAGAACCCTGTAATTTAATACAGGATTTAGACACCATATATAAATATACACATAGCCTTATTAGAAGACTTGAAATGTCTAGGAAAAGAATCTCTGAGCACAGATATCTATCATTAGAAACCTCTAAAACCTCTAGAACAAAGACTGACAAACCAAAATAGAATATCCAAGAACTGTAAAACAAGTACATAAGAAGTAACATGTATAATGGGACTACTAAGATAGGGGGAAAGACCAAAAAACCCACAGAAATCTATGAAATAATAATGGCTGAAATTTTCTCAAATTAATCAGATACCAAAACAAGATCCACAGAGAACTTCAGGCAGCAGAAATGCCCCCAACAAACTAAAAATATCAAAATTACACTTTGGTACAGATATTTGTTATGTTTTTTGTTTTTGTTTTGTTTTTGCTTTTTTTGGAGACAGGGTTTCTCTGTAGATCAGCCTGTCCTGGAACTTTCTCTGTAGACCAGGCCTGCCTCAAACTCACAGAGATCCGCCTGCCTCTGTCTCCTGAGTGCTGAGAGCTGTGCACCACCACTGTTCGGCATATAGGCATATTTCTAAAAGATTAATTTTATTTGTATTAGTGTTTCATCTGAATGTATGTATGTATACCACATACATGCCATGGTAGTTCAGAAAAGGGTACTGGACCCCCTGGAACTGGAGTCACAGACAATTGTGAGCCACAGCCATGGGTGCTAAGAGCCAAACCTGGTCTTCTGTAGTGACAATGAGTGCTCCTAAACCCTGAGTCATCTCCCAGTCCCAAGTTAGATATATTTAAACCAAAGAAACTCAAAGTTAATGACTAAATGCTGAAAGAACCCAGAGGATGGCAGAAGGAAATTCCCTGAGTGCAGGAGAATGATGATAAAAATGGCTTCATGCTCAAAATATATTACAAGCTTTCATGAAAATGGTATTATGCAGCCCAGCATAGCAAAACTTTAAAAATCTTAAAAAGAAAAAGAAGTACATGTTTTCAGAAACCACGGAAACACGACACATGGCATAAGTTATTTAAATAGGTGAGAGAAAACAATGCCATTATCTTAGAATTCTGCAACCTGAAAAAATTATTCTTCCAAAGTGAAGAAAGAAGTAGCTGCAGTTTTCTAAGACAATATTGTATTTGTTGCTAACAGGCCTGCTGAACAAGATACTAAAAAAAGTTTAGTATTCCCATTGTACCAAAGTAAAGGAAGTCTAATTGTCATTCTGTGTAAGGAGAAAAAAGAAGGACTCTAATTAAATGCCTACTTTAAACTATGAAAGGCAGGAAAAGAGACAAAAATAAGAACACAGAACAAGGACAATGAACAGAAAATGGTAGCATACATTAGTAATCCATCTTAATAATCACTTTACTATTAATAGTATAAATGTATCAGTTACAAAGACATTCATATAAAACACAGACACAAACAGACGAAAGGTAACTCAGCTATAAAGACATAACTCACCAACAAGAGAAATAGGCGCAGCTATGCTCACCTCAGACAGAAGAAGGTATTGAGATCAGCAAGGCAACTGAATGATAAAAAGGTAAATTTCCCCTGAAGACTACAAATTCATTGTGTGTTTACCTAACAAAAGTATCAAAGAACATAAGGCAAAGACAATAAAATTGCTAGGAGAGGACTGTACCATATGTACTGTTATTATTGGATATTGTAACCGTCTGTTATCAGAAATAGACTGATCTTAGAGGCTGGAAGTCAGAAATAATAGTTAAACTCAATATCACAATCAATCAATTGAATATAACTCACCCTACTCAATTGAATATAACTCACCTACGGGAGTATTTCATTCTGGTTGTCTGTTCCCAGTGACACACACACACTGGCTATGGATATGTAGATCACTAGGTTTGATTCAATGTCTTTGGGTATGGCTAATATTGAGATACTGTTTCATGCAGTTCTACTCTATTGAGAAAGTTGGCTCTGGAGTTAGATTTTTAGCCCATCTGCCCCAAGCACGTTTGTTTAAAGTTTTTTCCAAAGTCTCTGTCCTAGGTTAGGCTGGTCATCTCACTCTGTGACAGGGAAAAGGAGAGCAAAACAGAACAGCCTAGAAGACACTATGTGCTTAGAAATAGCACATAATGGTAAACTAATCCCAGTAGGGATCATTGTTGCTTATCTCTTACTCCTTTTCTTGGTTTTATTTAATGCTCTAAATACTCCACCTCTTATATTTCTAAAACTTTTACTAAAGTATAAACTTTATCTCAAGATCTCTAAGTGAGGTTTAAGAAGACTATAAAATTCCAAGCAGAAAAGGTTTACTAAAAATCTATAACAAAGGGTTAAGAGTTAAAAAGTCTTTATATAGATAATCTTAATTTGTTCTAGCCTACCATGCATGTAACTTGTATCCGACCCTTGTTTAGGAAAAGAGAAAGAGTATGTGCCACCATCTTGGTTGATCACCTGGAGTAAACAAGAGCCCCGCAGTGGCTTGCTGCCATCTTGGCAGTCGGTGATTCAGACATCATCTTTACTAAAGCTAAAGAAAGGGCATGCCATGTGGCTTCACTAATGTCATGGTTAAGGTGATTACATGGTATAAATATCAACTAAGGTAGTACCCATAGAACAACTAGACCAGCAGTTCTCAACCTGTGGGTTGTGACCCCTTTGGGGTCAAATGACCCATCCACAGGGGTCATCTAACACTATCAAAATACAGATATTTACAATTCACAATAGTTGCAAAATTACAATTATGAAGTAGCAACAAAAATAATTCTATGATTGGGGGTCACCACATATGTAGGGTTAGGAACATTAAGAAGTTTGAGAACCACTGGCCAACACCCACTAAGCCCTCTGCTTATTATTTTATCTCCCTTTTATTAGACTAAGGAGACAACACCAGGTTTCCAAAATGGTTTGTTTTAAAATTGAATCATATAAAAATCCTTACATTTTGTAAAAGTACATTATAAAAGGATAAGGAAAATGAGGTTCCTAGTTGCTTAGAGAGAAAAATTAATTCATATTCATTCTTAAAAATATATCTAATTTTGAATATTATTGTATATAAAACAAAGTTTACTTTAAATTTGTTTTGACTTACTTGTTTCAAGCTTAAGTTTGATAACACACATAGCTCATTTAATTTGGTTATTCTGCTTTAGAAATTATTCCTCTGAAAAACGAATCTATTTTTAAGTAGTATGATGATAAGAAATAGGCCTTACTACTGTCAGTATGTGGTGGCCTAGAGAATTGTCCATATACAAAAGGAGCAAAGAGTTGGCCATTGCCTTCTTTGTAATTCAGTTTATGTTACATATAAATTGTTAGATTTGACATGACTGACTGCTTCCATCTTTTGTCTGTTGCCTGAGTATATTGAATACAAATGTAAAGGGCTTTTTTCTAATTTAACACTTTATTCATTCTTTGGGGATTTCACATCTTGATCCCAATCATCTCCCCATCCCTTCATATCTGTTCCCTTGCACCCCCCCAATATAAAACAAAATTAAACTTAAAAAAAAAGAGAGAAAAGAAAAATCTCTTCATAAAAGCTGTCGTGTGACACAGTGAGTCACACAGTAAACCGTTAGTCCATACATCTTTACCTGCAAGTGCTCATTGCAATGAGTCACTGGTAGAGTTGGAGGTCTCTGCTTTCTGTTACCTATCAAGACTGGGCCCTCACTGGGACTCCTTTTAGATATCCTGTTGTTATCCTGTGTCGTGGAGATCCTGAAACTTTGGGTTTGCAGGACTGGCTCCTTCACATGTTCCAGCAGATCACAGATGGGGTGCATGTTGGGATGGGCCAATTAATAGCCCTGGTTCTGGCTGAGTTGGTCAGCCTGCCAGCTCTCCCTATCTTCAACCAGGGTGAGCTCCCCAGCATAGCCTGGGGCTAGCTCACCAGTGCAGTGAGGAGCAAGGGGGCAGGGCTGATTCTCCTGCTCTCGTCCTAGGGGCGGGCTTACTTACCCATACCTATACCACACTCTACAGTGTATTTCCCAGGTGAGGTGCAGGGACCACTCTGCCAACTGCCGTGGGCAGTGAGAGGCAGTGCTAGTTCCCCTACCTGTCACAGGCGGCAAAGGGTGAGGGCCTTTTTTCCTTTGCCCACTCTACCTATGGCAGATGAGGCGCGGGGCCTCCCCAGGCCGGCTCACCCATGCAGCTGTAAATAGAGTCAGTTTTACTGTGCTGCCCAGGTGAGAAGCAAGGCCCACTCTCCCAGGTGCTGCAGCTGGGGAAGGGCAAGGTCAGCTCTCTCGCCTGGCCTGCCGTTGGTGTCCAGGGGTGGGGGAAGGCCACCTTTCCCTCTCCTTCACCACCACATGGCAGATGAGGCGGGCATGGCCAGTTCTCCCACTCTCGGGACCTCAGGGCAGGCTCACCTGCGCTCCTGCCAGCAGGGCCAGCACTACTACACTGCCCAGTGAGGTGCAGGGTCTGCTTTCCAGAGTGCTGCAGCTGGTGAGGGGTACTCTCAGGACAGAGGGGCCCACTCTCTCACCTGCCATAGGTGGCCTGTGCCCCTGCCAGCAAAAAGTGTAGAGATTTTTAAAGGTTCTGTTAACAAGGCTTATTTTAGAAAACTGTAAATTTGAATCAGTTACCCTTGACAAGTATGGAATATATACATATTAGAGTACTACTCAGCAGTAAAAAACAAGGACTTCTTGAAGTTTGCAGGCAAATGGATGGAAATAGAAAACACCATCCTGAGTGAGGTAAGCCAGACCCAA
>NW_026067905.1:11945584-11947817 GCF_014885135.2 Alexandromys fortis | reverse complement strand
ATTAATAAAAAAAAAAAAAAGAAAAAAAAAAACTAAATAAAATCGCTTTAAATTTGAAAAAAAAAAAAAACTGTAAATTTGAATCAGTTACCCTTGACAAGGCAGACACTGGGTATACACTTTTAAAATTGAAAATTAAAATAATTTCTTTTGGGGAACTGCAACTTAGAATTAAGCCGTCTCTTGGAATATGTATATAACAATTTAATATTAACAAAATATGTATTTCTTGTCTTATATTCTTATTTATTTTGTAATCTTTTATCAAAGCATAACAAACTAGAATAAAGATGTCTCTTAATTGTGCATGCTGTTATTAAATGAGCAAACCAGTGTGCCGCTACCTCAATTAAAATCCAGACAATGATCAGCATATGTTACTGCTAATCTTTTACACCATTCTTCTTTGTATTACCCATGTTTGAATCTGTTATAAAAGAATTCTGATTTTTGTTTTGTTTCTTTTTTGTTGTTGTTGTTCTGGCTTTGTGAGGCATTTTTTTTAATTGAAAATTTCCATCTCCTCCCATGCCCCTCCCCCTCCCTCTGCAGTCCAAGGAGCAGTCAGGGTTCCCTACCCTATGGGAGGTCCAAGGTCCTCCCCGCTCTCCCCAGGTCCAGGAAGGTGAGCATCCAAACAGACTAGGCTCCCACAAAGACTGTCCATGCAGTAGAATCAAAACCCAGCACCATTGTCCTTGGCTTCTCAGTCAGCCTCCACTGTCAGCCACATTCAGAGAGTCTGGTTTGATCACATGCTCCATCAGTTCCAGTCTAACTGGCCTTGGTGATCTCTCATTAGATCAGTCCTGCTGTCTCAGTGGGTGGATGCCCCCTCGCGGTCCTGATTTCCTTGTTCATGTTCTCCCTCCTGCTCCTCATTTGGACTTTGGGAGCTCAGTCCAGTGCTCCAATCTCTATCTCCATCCATCGCCAGATGAAGGTTCCGTCTGGATGGAACTCCTCAGCCAACAAAATATGTATCAAGTCATCTTTTCAAATACTAAATATGGTTATTTAAGGAAACATTTTTACTTTATCGAATTTTTCTAAACAAAATTTTTGTTTTACTTAAAATATCCTGTTTTTGTTCACTAAATAATAGCTGGCATAGTTAATATTTAAAACAAATATACAAAGTTCATCATATGTAAAAGAAGGAATATCACTTATAGACACCTTCTGTTCAGCTTCATTCCTTGGATGCTGACTTCTTTTACAAAGCTCCCAGGTGCTTGCTCCGTATACAGGAGGCTCATCAGACAGACAGCTGATAACAGTTACCTTATCCTCCTATACAGTTTTGGTACACGGTCCAGTAGTAAAGCTGCATTGAACTCATGTTAATGTTGATATAAATATTGCCTCATGTGACTTTTTCTCTTACTGTTCCCCACAAAGTTGTACAGTTATTACCTACTGAATTATGTTCGGCATCTTTGCTAAATGTAAAGTTTTATCGTGACACCTTGGATGGGCCTCTTCTGGGGCATCTTAACTGCTGCTTCCCTCCACGCCTTTCTGTCAACCAAAAGGCAGTTACAGGAGAGATCTGCACCTGAAATTCCTAAAGCAATTTGGGCGAGCTCTGAAAGGGCAGTAATGTGCTACAGACCATCCAGTGCACCACTCTTTTTGCTACTCTGAACATTGTTTGGAGGACTCAGAACTAAAACAGGTGGACTGCAGCTTTCTTTGCATCAATTAACCTCTCTGTCTCAGCAAGGACCAGCTCCACTCCTTGACTGCTGTGGTACTTGAAAAGTAGAAAGAGTAGATCTTACTACACATAAGGATGGGATTTGTGTCCTCCTCTGCCAACATGCTGCTTCCAGGCCAACAAATCCTAACTTGTTTGAAATGGGGCCTACTGTGGGCGCCTGGTCTCCCTTATTCCTGGGGTGCATTGGCGGGGACAGTTTGTTATCAGTTAACTAAGCTTCCTGTGTGTTTCCGTGCTATCCCTGCCCCACCTGGTGATTTAGCTGCAGGCAATCTTCTCCATTGTTAATATGGTAATTTCCCACCTTCCTGGGCGGAGAGATCTTTGTGCTGCAGTTAGGTAGAAAAGGGCTTCCCCAAGTCTGAATAAACGGCATTCGCTTGATCTCCTATCGAATGACCCTGGTCTCTGTCTCTTGTGTTCAATCTCCAGGCCCTTGCCCGGACTCGCATTCGGTACAGCTGCGCGCGAACTGTACCGAGGGTGTAACACCAAAACCGGGTGTTACAA
>NW_026067905.1:11857471-11940953 GCF_014885135.2 Alexandromys fortis | reverse complement strand
TTTTTTTAAATATTTTATTTATTTATTTATTTATTTATTTATTTATTTATTTATTTATTATGTTATGTTATGTTATGTTACAATATTCTGTTTGTGTGTATGCCTGAAGGCCAGAGAGGGCACCAGACCCCATTACAGATGGTTGTGAGCCACCATGTGGTTGCTGGGAACTGAACTCAGAACCTTTGGAAGAGCAGGTAATGCTCTTAACCTCTGAGCCATCTCTCCAGCCCCCCAGACACATTTTTTTACTTCAGTTCTCTACTTTTTCCTGTCCCCTTCCTTTGATGGTCTGTAGTTACCTGCTACTTCATTTTGGTGCAATAGTCTGGCAACGGGCTCACTCTGAATAAACTCTATGCTCACTCTTCCTCGCTAGCCTGCTATGTCTGTGCTGCCTCCTCCTTTCCTCCCCCCCCCCCCCAACCTTCTCCAGAAAATCTCTCAGTTCTACTCTATAACCAAATCATCTGCTTATGGCCCTCTGATAATTATTTTCTAAGTTTCCAGAAACAGAAGATGGAAACTGCTTAATTCGTTTCAGTCAATCAAGTTAGGGCTCTCGCCCTGCTACTGAGGACTCCCTCTTCAATGGGCTCAAAACTACCTCTTCTGACAAAGACCCTCCTAGTATAAAACAGCTACGATCCCCTGCCTTGCATTTTTATATATTCTTAGAGTTAGGAATGATAGTACCTGATGAAAGACAGCACTTCCCAGCTTCGCATGCAGACTATGTAAGTCTGTTGAAATAGGAGCGGCGGCAGGGCTGCGTCCCTGGCACCCGGCCGCCCGCATGGCTAGCTTATGCCCGAAATAATTACACAGAAACTGTATTTTTTTAAACACTGCCTGGCCCGGCTAGGTCCAGCCTCTTATTGGCTAGCTCTTACATATTGTTCTAACCCATTTCTAATATTCTGTGTAGCCCACAAGGTGGCTTACCAGGGAGGATCTTAACCTGCGTCTGTCTGGAGTGGGAGAATCATGGCAACTCCTTCACTAAGCTTCTTTTTCCAGCATTCTCTTCTGTTTACTCCACCTACCTAATTTTCTGTCCTATGAGGGCCGAGGCAGTTTCTTTATTATTATCCAATGAAAGCAACAGATAAGATACAAGACCCACCTCCATCATAAGTCAGTTCCACCCGGAGGAGATCACATTCCATCCTCCTTGTAGGCATGTTGGCCAGCCACACATGTGGGTGACAAATACGCCTCCTTACTGTGAATAAACATGGTCCTGCCTAGGGTCAGACCAAGACTCTCTTTTTACCTTCTCTCTTTCTACAGCTGCTTTTAAAAAAAGGTTTGAATCTAAGATGGGATAGATGTTTTCTTTTCCTCTGCTATTCAGTGGTTCACAGAAATTGAAAGGATGGGGCCTTTCCTCTTCTTATCATGACTGTCTCACATTGTTTCATAAAATCATGACTTGGAGTAAAAGTATGTCTGAGGTTTCTATCATCTTGATTTAGCATCCTTTATCTCTCTTTGTTGCTCCCAATACATATACTACTACTAAGCCTTTTAAATATGTTAAAAGTCCTGGAAAACAGGTTGCTGTAATTTAGAAAAAGTGCCACACACAAGAAAGACACCATGTAACAGAGTTCATGTGGAGGGGGTTTTATTAAGGGAAAGAGAAGGTAAAAAGAGAGAAGGGATGGGGGAGTCTGGCCTCTGGGGACAGGAGCAGCAGAAGAAAGAAAGAGTCATGGGGAGGGATATATATATATATGTACATATGTATGTATAAATACATATACATATATATTTGGGGGTAGATGTGGGAGGAACATAGTGAGTGTGCAACAGGAGGTGCTCTTAGTGGCTACAGTTGAGGAAGTAGCCCTTCAGAACCCCAAGGGCCGGGCAGAACAATGTCTGAATACTAACACAGGTGCCTATAAATACTAGCTGAGCGTGAATTCAGAGTGAAAGCCTGTTGAACAGGAACAGAGAACCAAGCTTTCCTCCTGGAAGCCATCAAACCAGAGGAAACAAAGAAGCCTAGAAACAGGTTTTGGAATCACAGAGATTTGTGACGTTGTCTGGGGATGTGTCCCTTGGTGTTAAGTGATACTTGGTAAGTTATAAGTGCTTGCTAAATATTTGTCAACTTGATGCATTTACTGAAAGCTTTGTGCATACCATACCAGAGATGGGTAGGTGCTTTCCAATATGAAATACCATTTAATCTGTGCAGCAATTCCATGAAGTAGATATTCAATAACTTGTATCAGTTTAAATAGCTTGCAAATGCTGAGTTAAGACTGAAACATAGCATATGACAAATAGTTTTAAATGGGTCATTTATTGGTGGCTTTTCCTGAGCATCTATTACTCATCATATTCTTCTTGAGTCATTGACACATCAGTGATCAAAATTAAAAAAAAACAATTTTGTCTTCTTTAAACTTACATGCCAATAGAAACAGATAAAGAATAAATAAGAACACAATAAATAAAAGGCAAGTGCTATAGTAAATTGGAGTCGTGCATAGAGGCTTGGTGATATTAAGTGGTCAGAGTAGATCCTATGGGAAAGACCACATCTGAATAAGACTTAAGGGAAGATTGCCTGAGTCTGAGGGAAAAGCACTTCTGGCAGCAGAGGTAGGCTAGGTAAAGGCTTCAAGGTAGAAACCTGTCCATATGTTCAAGGAAGAGTCAGGAAGTCAGAGTGGTGGAGTGGAGGAAGTGATGGGAGGAAGCGGGAGATGGAGCCACAGAGAAGTAACATGTTGCTGCCCCCTGAAAGGGGAGGAGAGGAAATAGGGTGCACACCTTGCAGGCCCCTGTAAAACCTTGTCTTTGACTCTAAGAAAGGAAGCCATACCCAGTCAACAATGGATGAATTTTTCTGACAAAAATATCCTTTCTCATGAAAAACAGATAGGTTACTTAATATGTCTGGAACAAAAATGTAAAATTGATACTATTTTTCTTAGTAACAGTGGACTGTCTCATATAGAGAAGATATACCATTCTCTAAGGCTACACAGCTGCTAAATGGCAGATGTTGAGATCAAGTAGCCTCACTTTTGAACTCTTGCTGTTAAATTGCTACATGCTGCTAATTCTCCACATTCTAAATTCCCCTCCAGTGTTCTAAGCACTGTAGCTTACTTTCCCCATATGCATTAGACTATCATATATGTTAAAGGATTGTATATGACAAAGAATGCATTATCTGAGAAAACAAGCAGCAAAAACTCACAGTGTAAATTTGACTAGGAGAATTTGTCAATGCAGTTCCTATCTATAAAATCAATCTGAAAAGAACACTGCTAAAATTACTTTTATATATACCTAATTCTGGGGTTACTGAATATTAGAAAAAGCAACTTCTATATATAACATGTAAAAACAGATGGATACCAACATGAAAATGCTTCCCTTTCACATTATAGTATCTGTGTCCTAGTGATATAAAGAATATAAAAGATGCTTCTGAAAGTTTACAAGAAAAATCCATCAGTGTAAATGGAAACAAAGAAAGACTGTATAGATCATGTTTCCCAACACCAACCTTAAATGAAAATATTCTAATAAAACAGTCAAAGATGAACAAACAAAACAACAACAAAAAATTCCTACCATACTCAATTCAGGCAGAATTTTAGTAAGGTTTTGCTTTAAGAATTATAATACATAATTTTAAAATATAATACAAAAACTCATCATTTGAATAAGCCCATCATCACAGTAATTGATAGCACTAAATAACTTACTTTAATTGATTGGTGATCACTATTTTCCTTCAAGTAAAAGCTGAAAATCAGCAACTTCTGGCATAACAAAAAGCCAAACCCTGCCTTTCTCTGGAGCTTGGTAGATAACAGAAAGACTGTAACAAAAGTTGTCTACCAACTATAAATGAGAGTAACCCCGGAAGACTGGTTTGGTTACCTGGCCATGATTGGTGGTGGAAATAAAACGGCTGCTATGCAACCGCTCTCTGAAGCCTCAGTGGAGGGAACAGGAGACGCTGATGTGTGGGTGTCCTGGCCCTGCCACTGCTCCCTTAAGACAGGGAGAAGTGGAGACAGGAAAACAAAGGGATGTGCAACGAACCTCTGCTTGAAATCTTCTCACATGACAGATCACACAGCATTCTTAGTGATTAGGGAATTTTAATAGCATTTCTATAAAATGCTACACGATTCACTAAGAAAATGCCACCCTGTCTACTAGGAAAGACTCAGGTGAGAACTGTTTTCATCCTTGCTTTTAAAGTTATAACTTAATTAGTAAGTTAATCTGTATATTTTGAATTTTTATCACCGATTGTAATTTATCTAATTAGAAAGACTAAATTATATCTATATTATTCCTTTACATTCTCTCTTAAGTTATTTTAGGAACCTGTTAGATATTTAATAAATATTGACTAAAAGATAACAATAAAAATTAGGAAGGAAAAAGGAAAGGAGAACTGAAAATACTAAACTCTATCTTCCATAGTCATCACATTTAATCTTCATATCTGGAGTCCAGACCAGATTGAAAACAAAATACTAGTAATAACAACAAAAAATTGGCAAAGTATTTTATAGTTAACCAATAATTTCAATACTGTTGTCACCCATCCCCAATTTAGACATCAAGGAGAAAAAAAGTCTACCAAATATCAAATTAAAATTGTTTTCCTAAGCCTAATGCCAACTGATCAGAATCTTGGGGCCTAGGATAGGATGATCTATACTTTTTTATTTGTTTCATTTGGTGTTTGTTGTGCTTGGGATCAAACCCATTGTGCATTTTACTAACACTGAGCTGTACTCTCAGCCAAGTGATCTACATTTTTTACAAGATTTAGTGAGTATTCTTTTATGAACAAATTTAATAATAAAAATTATTGTTAAAAATTTAAAAATAAAGCCCACAAATTAATAAACCTATATCTATTAATCAGATTGAACCAATAGTAATATGCTGATATTGTTCACATATTAAAATATGAAATAGGTGTTGAGATGCCTCAGTGGGTAACTTGCCTGTTACCAAGTCTGAGACCTGAGTTAGATCTGAGACCCATAAGGTTGTTTTCTGAACACATACACAAATTATATAATTTTTTAATTTAAAATATTTTAAAATTAAAAATATGTGATGCTATAACTGGTATATGTTACATACTGATGTGTTACAATTTTATCGAGGCACAAATGGGAAGATATGTAGCATACTTTTTTCACTAATAATATTCTCTAGTTTAGAGAGTTTAGAGATTCATTTTTTTTCTTCCTTTTTTCTTTCTTTTTTTTCTTTTTCCTGATACAAGGTCTCTCTATGTAGCCCTGGCTGTCCTGAATTTACTCTGTAGACAAGGCTTGTCTTGAACTCATAGAGATCCTCTTCCCTCTGCCTCCAGAGTGCTAGGATTAAAGGTGTATGCCACCACCACCTAGCTGAGATTCATTTTTATTTGATAGAACACATTGTTATTAGATTTTTTGTGATTATTTTCCTATCAAATTACCTCAAGCCTTATGTACTACATTTTAAAATATACCCATAATGCATCCTATGTTAAAATATCTTTTCTTAGATAGGTGGTGTTGGTGTGCACCTTAAACGCAGCACTCAGGAGGCAGAGGCAGGTGGATCTCTATGAATTTGAGACCAGCTTGGTCTACAAATTGAGTACCAGGACACCCAGGACTATTGCACAAAGAAGCCCTGTCTCAAAAAACCAAAACCAAACCCAAACAAACAAACAAACAAACAAACCCAAACAAACAAGCAAACAAACAAAACCACAAAAAATCTTTCCTTTCAAAATAAGTTTCTGAAAGTATAATGTAAAAAAGATGGCAGTCGGTTTTAACGTGGCTAGCTTGAGCATTGACCAATGTACATCTACCGAAGACAAAAACCATTTCCATCAGCAACATTCCTTTTATGCTCCTCTACATCAGAGCGCTCCTCTCCCCCTCTGCTCCTAGGAATCACCAATCTGACTGGTGCCGACAGTTCTTCTTTTTTCTACAATGTCATGTAAACAGTATCATGCAGTAAGAAGTCCTTCACTTAGCATAACATTTCTGAGATCTACCTATATTATTACATATATCAGTCTTTTTGCGTTTTTATTTCACGACATTATTATGGTGCCAAAATTTACTTACTCATTTGCCAGCTGGCTGGTGTGCTAATACTGTTTCCATTTTGGGCTATTAAGAATGAAACTCTCATGAACACTTGCTAAGGAGTCTTCATGTACCAGATTGAGTTCTGTTTACATAATAGAGAGTTTTCTCCTCCCTCAGACATATTAGATATCTAGATTTTCAGAAAAATTGGAAAAATAGTACAGAGAACTTTCCTTTAGCCAGTTTTCCTTAGATAAGCAAAATTATGAAAAATAAGAAACTAATATAGGTATCATATGAACCTAGCTACGATCAAAATTTCACCAGTTTCCCTACTGTATTAGTTTTCTGTAGCATACTGACACAAATGTATAATTTTGAAAACTAGTAAATTTTAACATTTAAGATATATTAACCTAAATTAGACACTAGAATTTTACCAGTTTTTCAACTGTATTAATTTTTCTAATTAAACATATTGCCACAAAGATGGTAGCTTCAACAGTACAAACTCATCCTATAGTTCTGTAGGCTAGAAGTGTAAAACAGAGTTCTCTCTTGACTGAAACCGAGGTGTCTGAAAGTTTAAGAGAGAATCACGTTTTTGCCTTTTCCACCTTGTAAAGAACACCCATATTTTTTATTTTATAGTCCTCTATTTTCCTGAACCAGTAATGTTAATAACCCTGTGAAGGGATTCTGGTGTTTTGTTTTACCCTCCCTCCCCCCCCCCCCCCCCCCCCCCCCCCCTCTCTCTCTCTCTCTCTCTCTCTCTCTCTCTCTCTCTGTGTGTGGTGGGGGTGCATATGCCTTTCCCTGTGCAGCAGCCAGGCAAGTGTTCTCCTCTGTCACCCCTCACCTTAGTTCTTCGAAGGTGGGCTCTTCTTTAACCTGGAGCTTACAGTTTTTTGACTAGGCTGATAACCTGCTCCCTTCCCCTCCCTCTCAGTGCTGGATCCATGCTCTGAATCATTTCCAGATTTTATATGGGTGCTGGGATTCAAACAGGTTCTCATGCTTGGGCAGCAACCACTGAGCCAGCTCTTCAACCCCAATATTTTCAGCTTTTAAGGCTTCAGGTAATTAGATTGGACACCAATAATCTAAAGAGTTCCAATTTAAGGTTCTTAATCTTAACTATGTAAAAAGTCCCCTCTATCCTGTAAAACCAGATATTTATCCCTTGTAGTATGTACTACTGAGATGAAATGACCCAAACTCCCTGAGTGTATCTGGATAAAAGTAAAGCACTCGTAAATACTGGCAGGATAGTTCTTTATGGTAAGCATTCTTTCACAATTACTTTAGTGTTTCCTGTGAATAAGCAAAGCTGCTCATAAATAGCAGCTAATAGACTCTTCCCTTTTACCCAGCTGCCTTGATCAGGGAAGGAGATGTTTGTGTAGTAGCCCCTTTCTGGCAGCTAGCTGTATTGTCATAATGCAACCCAGCTGCTTTGACCATTTCCATCAAGTGTGGCTATACTGTGGCTATAAAGGGAACTGAACTCTCAGCTGTTGTTGGCACAACTTCTGCTTCAGGGGGTCTTGCTCTAATCATAATAGTTCCAGCCTGCAGCAGAGCTAGAAAACGTCACTTGATACATGACAAACGTTTGCGACCCTCCAGATAACCTACAATAGAGAGTCAAGCCCCTGGCTGCTCTGGACCTTGTAACAGTAGTAAGACAGGAGGAACCTCCCTTAGTGATTCAGTAAAGATTGTACCTCACAGAAATAAGGCTGTATTTATGTGAGCTTGTGAGTAGTCACTTATATGAAACTTACTTCTGATTGGTGGAGCTGCAAGACAGAGTATGATTAGTGGAATTAAAATCTAAGCATAGGCATTCCTATTCCCCTTTTTAGCTATGTAACTAGGGTACGTTTTAGTGTGTGTGTGTGTGTGTGTGTGTGTGTGTGTGTGTGTGTGTGTGTGTGTGTGGTGAGTTTGGAAGGTTTTACTCCTACCAACAAATAACTCTTCCTCATGTTGCAATATTAGACCACAGTAAAGCTTTCTTTTAAATGGTCTTTTACCTACTTGTAGTCTTTATAACCAGTAAAGCAGGTTCAGCTGGTTGCACAAAAAAACAAACAAGAACCCAGGGTTTCTAGCCCAAGCAGTGATAGTGAGGAAGCTGAGATTTCCAGAGTTACTGAGAGGTAAGGGCCCAGTTCAGTAAAAGGCAGTACTTTACCACCTATAGAAGCTGAGTACTCGAAAAAGCCCCTGGGAGCTCAGAATCCTGTTATCTGAAGCCTGGAACTGGAGAAGGTGGCTGACTAGTTCCCTGAGTACCAGAGGGTAGGCTGTCCAAGAACCTAAGATGACTGGTGGAAGGATTAAGACAAAAGGTGGCAGAGACACTGAGACTACAGAGTCGGGAAGAGCAGAAGGTGGAAAGTAAAGGGGAATGCAAGCACAGTTGTTAGAGAGTTCCTGAGCTATCAAAGCTTAAGGAACCAGGATTCCTCAGACTAACTGCTAAGGAGCTATAATGCTAGCTGCTCCGTGTTGGGACCCTAAGCTTAGGGCAATAAACTCTGAGCACCCACAGCAATTAAGTCTGCAGCTTCAAAATCTTGGTGTCGTATGACTCTATTTTTCTTTTGAGGAAGCTGATCTTATGGGCTGGGAATCTGCGTCATCAATTCTAAGGGAGTTGTTGCTTGTCTAAATAAGTAAAAGAACACTTAGTCAACTCTGAGACAATGTATTTTGAGGATAGCATATAGTAGTTTATTCTTTTGTAAGTATTTATGCTATTTCCAGTGTTCTAAAATTACAAACACTGCTGTAATAAATAATTTTGTATATATTTATTTTCATGTTGGTGGCTTATCTTCAAGGGTAGATTGGCAGACTCTGGATCAAAACGTATTTAGAGAATAGGCTGTTTGTCACATTTCAGAAGGGCTGTTCCAGCTTGCCATTCCATCAACAGTGTATGATAGTGTCTGTTTTCCACATCTTCACTGATGAAGTTGTTGACTTAATTGTTTCTATCAGTCAGCAAGGAGGACAGTGTTTCCAGGTTTACGTTTCTCTGAATGTGAATCTAAACAGTGTTTCAGATATTCAGAAGAATTTTCAGGATTTTCTTCCTCCCTTCTTTTCTTTTTATTGATTTTTTTTTTAATTGAGCTCTACATTTTTCTCTGCTCCCCTCCCTGTCTCTCCCTTCTCCTCTTCAAGAGAGATAGCTCAGTGGTTAAGAGTATGAACTGTTCTTGCAGACAACTTGGGTTTGGGTCTCAGTACCTATGCCTAGCAATTCTCAACTGCCTCTAACTCCAGCTCCAAGCAGATATAATGTCCTCTTCTGGCCTCCATATGCACCTTCACTCATAACCACAGACTCTGACAAAGAAACACACACACACCTTTTTTTCAGAAATGACTTGTTCATATCTTCTCTCAAATCCTCCAATTTTTAAATTTCTGGTGCTCTGATCATTAGTTTTCTGACTTTCAATAGTTTTAAAATATGTAACTATTTCTCATTTTATTAGCTGTTTTTGTCTCAGTTTATTAGTTTTCTTTATTGTAGTGTTTTATGCTATGCAAGTAAAGAAATTTTATAAAAATATTGGTTTTATTCATCATTTTTGCTTTGGAGGTGTGTGTGCCCCATGGTATGCCTGTAAGAGTCAAGGAACAACTTTGTGGAACTCTATCTCCATCTTTGCATGACTTCTGGGGATGAAATTCAGGTCACAGAACTTGAGTGGCAATCTTGCCAGCTTCTAACAATTTTTTTTTTGTGTGTGTGTGTGTGGTTATATTCACTGATTCTTTTTAACTGCCTCTGACTTTTCAGTACCCATCATGCAAAACTTGCCCTGTGCTAAAGTTAAAGAATGCCATCAAGTTTTCTTTTAGTAATTACATAACCTGCTTCTATTGTCTTCCTATATACAGATTTCTAGTCTACTTGGAGGCATTGTCAGGTGTTATATACATATTTAAATGTTTTCCCAATAGTCCCATAGTTGTCCTGACTCAGATAAATACCAACCACTTTTTTCTTTGAAAAAATCATTCTTGATTTGTATAATAGAACCAGATCTCTCTGATTATTCAAGACCTTTGTTTACATTGTTATTTCCTTTGTTTTGAGCTATAATTAGTTCTGCTGCTGTGTTAATTTATATCCTCTACTGAATTGCAATACTGGAAGGCAAATAAGATCAAGCAAATTAAAGTCATCTTTATATTTATGCAATTTTTAAAAAACAGTGAATTATTTCATAGTTGTAGATTAGAATGCTAATAATAATCTGAATCAAGAGAAATTCAATTCATTAAAACAATGCAAAACCTGCTGTTTAAGAGGAGAGAGAGGTTCAGTATTTGAACTATTCCTTTAGTAGATTACCTCGGTTTCTCACGCAAGCATGTGCATTCTTATGAATGAACAGTGACTAAGCTGACCTCAAGTTCTGAAAATGAATATTAAGAGAAATAGCTTTAAGGTCTATCACAGTGAGAAATGGAGTATCAAACTAAGAAAGAACACTGTCCTAAAGTGAGGTCTATTAGCCTATTAGTCCACTGGACAGTCTCCCAGACTGTTATCATGGAAGTCCCAAAAAGCATTAGATAATACAATATGAAAGGCATTTTTCATTGTCAAGGGAGAGGAACTAGATGAATTTAACTGAAAGTTTCTGCCTCTCATTTCTAGGGCTCTAAGAATAACAGTATAACAGATGGAGAGAGCCTGGAGACTATTAGTTATTTTTTAAAAACAAAATTCTTAGTGCCTTGAGTGAAATGCAATGTTCCTAAAAATCACGACTCTGGATAATGGAAGCCATACGGATGACACCGACAATATAATCACTCCTCGCTAATGTCATCGGGCTATCTTCTTTCTTCTTTGGTTTATTTTTTGTACAGAATAATGAAGGACAGAAAAGAGAAATGGAAAAACATAATGTAGAAAAGACTTTATTAGGCATATTACTTCTAGAGGGTATTTATTCATTTATTGTTTCTAATGTTATAACCATCATATTCTTATGAGTTAAAGTACTAAAATATTAACAGCTCCCACAGATCTTAAAATAATGATATATTTTATTATTATATATAACAAATAAATCATAGTGTCTGTTTCCCACAGCTTCACCTATGAACTGTTGCCTTCTTTAGATTTTGTGGCAAGCACTTTTACTCAGGAGGCATCTTGTTAGCTCCTAGTAACATTTTTTGTAAAGCCAGATATATTGGTTCTTTTAACAAGTTTTGCTACTGGCTAAAACTTTGTAACTTTTTTTTTTAAAGCAGTTAGATGGCCTCTTTCTATTGTCTTCCTATATTTAGGTCTCTCGTCCAGTTGAAGATTAGTTTTGTGTTGTGTGAAATTGGCTGTTTTATCAGTACTAAGGTGGATAGTGTTTCCAGATTTACATTTCTCTGAATATGATTGTGTTTGAAAGATACATTCAGGATATATACATCTATACATTACACACACACACACACACACACACACACACAAAACAGCTTGTTTAGGGAATGGGAAGATGGCTGATGCAGGGTAACTGCCACAAGTTGAGGTTGCTGGGGTTACACAGTGAGTTAGTTATAGGCTAGTCTGAATTACAGTGTGAGACCCTATCTCAAAAAAACAAATCAACCAAAACACAAAAACAATAAAAGATGTAAAATAAGGTCAATCAATTTGTTCTTGGTCAAAGACGTTAAGATAATACAGTAAGATATACAGTTTTTTCTCCCAGTCCCCCCTTAGACAGTCTCTCTACATAGCCCTGTAACTGTCCTAGAACTCACTATATAGTACAGGCTGTCCTAGAACTCACTGAGATCTACTTGCCTCTGATTCTGAGGTGCTGGGATTAAAGGTGTGTGCCTTTATTAAAACTTTTTTTTTAAAGATTTATTTATTTATTATGTATACAACATTCTGCCTCCATGTATACCCACATGCCAGAAGAGGGCACCAGACCCCATTACAGATGGTTGTGAGCCACCATGTGGTTGCTGGGAATTGAACTCAGGACCTCTGGAAGAGCAGCTAGTGCTCTTAACCTCTGAGCCATCTCTCCAGCCCTTTATTAAAACTTTTTACATTCATTTATTTGTGTAGATGTGTGTGTTGGTATGTATACCACAGTACATATGCAGAGATCAGAGGATAACTTATGGGAGTTGGTTATCTCCTTTTCCATGTGGGTTCCAAGAATCAAACTGAGGTCTCTAGGCACTTGGTGGCAAGTGCCTCTACTAACTAAGCTATCTTGCAGGATCAAAATACAGTTATCATTCTTTTGTCTAGTCTATAAACAAAGCCTTGAATGCCAACAATGTTTAATACTTATATTGGTAACCTGTCAGAATCAGGCAGAATGACCCTAGCCTCTTAGATCATATGTTAAGAAGAGTTCTGAGCTTTTTTTTCAACTGCAACCACCTAACTTTATTGGAAAAGTGCTTCTGAGTAAGAGTGATCCCACTGACTGCATAAAATGTAGGTAAACAGGACAGACATCAGGGTTTGATCTTCAGATCTGTTGTTACTATTGTCTTTTCCTTGTCTGATTTCTAAAGAGCTGAACAGCACTACATTCCCACATAGCCCACTATACTGTGAATGGAGGGCAAACGCACAGGAAAAATAATCCCTATGAGTTATTCTTTCTGTCATCATGTTCAGAGGACTTCCACAGAAAGAACTTTTTTTTCCTATTTAATATATCTTACCCTTAATTGTTTTATTTAGCAGATCAACTGAAGAATCTTGAAAAACCAAAGGTACACAATGCTGATTAATTCAGAACTACCAGATAATGATGAGGCTACTACAGCATAAAAAAGTAACAATGCCCTTGTAATGTGCATAGCTTGGACAATAATGCATACCATCCAGTTAAGTGAGCTTTTGGAAACATACTGGGAAAAAGAACAGTCTGGAGTGGGAGTGAATGGGGTGGAGCACAGCTTAGTGGTGGAATGCTCACCTAGTATTTGTGAGAACTTGGGTTCAATCCCCAGTAGTACAAAACAAATTTAAAAATCCCTTTAAGACTCTAGTCAATATACCACGGAGATACTTGTTAATCCAGGTTCACTGCTACACTATCTCTATAGCCAGGGGATAGGACAGTGTAGCTGTCCATCAACAGGTGAACAGATGATGAAAATGTTGTATATATGCACACTAGAATTTTATGCAGCCATAAAGAAAAAAATGAAACCATGAAAAAAAAAGATAAAAATCCCTTAAAAAAAAAGCAGTCTGATGTTGAAATCATAAGGTGAATAAGAAGGACTCTAGAAAGGCTTCTAGAAAAAGAGGCTCCTAAATTGTGTTGACTATATAAAATGAATAAAATATAGTTGAGTGTGTACTTTAATGTTTACATAATAAAATTTAATACTCATAAGTATGGCTGAGGAACATTTGATAGCAAAAGAGTAAGATGAAGACTCAAAACATCCATCATTTTATTTCTGCACTGTGCAAGCCAACTAAAATGCATACGATTTGGTCATTTGGTCACGATTTGAGCTACTTGAAGGTCTTCAAAAGTGAGTCAAGTAATAATCAAAAATTTCAAGATTATAGGGTTGGGGAGATGGCTCAGTTGGCAAAGTGCTTGTCATGAGCTTGATTCCTAGTAACTATATAAAAAGCCAGGTTTGTCCACAAATGTCCATGATCTCAACACTACAGAGGTATGGACAGGAGGGTCACTGGGTCTTGCTGGCTAGCAACCCTGTCTGAATCAGCAAGCTTCAGGTCAATGAGAGACCATATTTCAAAAGATAAGGTATGGGCTGGTGAGATGCCTCAGTGGGTAAAGGTGCTTGCTGCCACATCTGATGACATGAGAAGTAACAATCAGGTTTAAATTAAGCAAGCACCCTGTAAAGACAGTGCTCTGGCAGCAGTGTGAAGGCTAAAGTGATGAGAAGGACCTGGAGGCCAGAGAGGGGTGAGCTAACAATCTACTGCACTACACAGGACGGACTGTACGCTGGCAAGACAATTAGTGAATCTCAGTATAAAAGCAGGGGCAACAGTTCAAAATGCAGGAAAAGAATGACACTGTATAAAACATAAGTTTGATGCCTGGGTTGAGTTGAGGAGAGGACCGATTCCCAAAAGTTATTTTCTGACCTCCATCCAAGTGCCATAACATTGTAAGCAAATGTACACACACACACACACACACACACACACACACACACACACACACACTTTAAAAATGTAATAAAAAATAAAGATTAGGTGTTGTGGGAAGAAGGTTCAAGGGTTAAAACACTTGTCATTCAAGCAAGAGGACAGGAAGGAGATCAGATCCCCAAAATCACATAAATGCCAGGTGGACATAATACCCATTCCAAAATTTCAGTCTCAGAAGATAGTTTCCCTGGATCTAGCTGTCTAACAGGTACTAGCTCTATCAGTCAGCTCTGGGTTTGACTGAGAGACTACTCAAAAGAATAAAATGGAAGAGTGATAGGAAGATTTGTAATATTAATCTTGGGCCTCTACATGCATGATCACACAGTATGTACACCGCACAGACACTTGTCTACATACATGTCACACACCACATAAACACATGTGAAAATGACAGAAAAAATAAGCTAAGATGGAGAACCACTGAGAAAGATACCTCGTGTCCTCTGACCTTTGCATGAAAATGCACATATGTGCACATGTGTCACCCCCACGCTCATATACAAGAACACAGTACACACATACAAAGAAGGGGATAGAGGGTTTCAATGCTGCAATCACAAAGCATTCAACTCTAGGCATGGGCTTTCTGAGTGCAGCACTTAGATACTGAACTGGTTTCCTCTTCATGGAAGCTCACCGTAATACCAGTTCAAGGAAGGAATAAGAAACAATGAGAATTGACGGCAGTTATGACAGTCAGGCTGAACAGAGATGAATGGATGTGAAAGGATGCAGAGAAGACCTGATGACTTATTCTATAAGATATAAATAACATTAAGACAAAGATATGCTGAGGATAGGTAAAACTTTAAAAAATAATCTACATATAAAATATTACCACAATCTACTATTTATTTATTCTACTGTGTGTGAACCTGCATGATTACATATGTACCATGTATGTGTAGGAGTCTGTGAGGCCAGAAGATAGCACTGGCTCCTGTGGAACTGTATCTATAAGCCACCGTGTCAGTGCTAAGAACTGAACTTGGATCCTCTGTAAGAGCACTAAGAGCTCTTAATTGCTAAGCCATCTTTACGTCCCTGCTTTATTTAGTTTTAAAATAATGTTATGGATGTTATTCCCACATCCAAAAAAATAATATGGTACTATTTTCCCTACAGAAGGAAAAATTATGATAGTTTGCATAAAATGTATTATTCAAAGAATCAATAGCGACTATTTAAGAATTTTGTAGATAATAAGCAACTAATACATAACAATGTACTTCAATATATTTTCTTTGCCTTTTCCCTTAAGTATATATAGATAAATATATATTTTATTTAAATAAATATACTTTATTTAATCTAGTATATTAAGAATATTATTGTTTCAATTTATAACCATATTACAAATATTAATAAGATTTTATATCTTTACTCTGTCTCATAGGACTATATTTAATTTTACAACTCCTTTATTATTATAATTCATATGCCATAAAATTACTCTTTTTAAAGTATATAAGTCAAGTTTTTTTGTGTGTGTATTCAAAAAGGTCAAGTGGGTGTAGTAGTAGCTCATGCCTGTAATCCTAAAACTTGAGAGGTCTCAAAATCTAAAAAGAGAGCAAGCTTTATACAACCATCACAACTCCTTCACTTCTATGATTCTTTTCATACACACAGTAATTAAACATAAAACATATGGATTTCTGTTTTGGCTTCTGTAGCCTTTTGGGGGGGATTCACCAATGTGGTAGCATATATCATTATTTGATTTCTTCTTATGAGTAATAATGTATTCTTATATGGATTGACCATAGTTTTTATATCTGTTCTTCAGAGGATAGTTAGGCTGTGGCTACTTATAGCTATTTTATATCCACAGAAGTAGAATTGTTAGACCAAATGGAAACTCAAAATTTACCTTTGGAAGAACTATCAAACTATTTTTTAATGGCTGCATCACTTACATTCCCATCAGTAATACATGAGAGTTTCAGCTTCTACACATATTCAATAATGCTTACTACTGTCTCCCTGTTTTTATTATACCTATCCTACAAGCAGTAATGCATCATTTTGATGTGAGCTTCCCTAAGAGCTGATACTGAGCATCTTTCTTCTCAGGTACAAAAGCACCACTACTTACCTTCTCTAGAAAACCCTCATTAAGGAGTTTTGTTTGATTGATTTTTAACTAGCTATCCAAAAGTCTAATGGAAACTACTATGATATTTTAAGATCTTAGAATGAAATTCCTTTAAAATTAGTAGATGCTTAATACAAAATATACAAAACATTAAACAATTCAGAAGAATGGAAGTAGACTGGTTGTAGAATTAAAGAGCTCTACGCTAGCAGATATCTCTCTAGCAGCAGTGCTTGCAAAGTCTTAGGGAAAGGGGCAAAAACACTCTGCACAATTAGCAAAACACCTAGCTAAATCATAACATTGGAAACATTTTCTTTCCACATCACTAGCTTCTGAACTCTTATATTGGAGGAAAACATTTGATGTCCGTTGTACTTATTTAGTATGCTTGGTGGCAAATACCATCCTTAAATGGGTGTAAGTTTGAAACATTTATCTTTAATTATAAAGTGAAAGTTGTACCTCTCTCCCACATTGAAGGCAAGGAGAAATACCTTTTCTTGGGATAAGGGGGATATTATCTAAAGAATGTGCTATATATGGGTGTCTGCATTATCCTCTTGAACAAGCCTTTTCTCCTGGGTGGGATAAACTGGACTCTTTAGTACGTAGTTCTGCTACAAGTCTATTTCTAAGGATTACCATAGACTGAGGAGTATTTCTTTTATATCATTCTTTCATTCTTTCAAGTTAGACTCTTTTTTAAAAAATATTTATTTATTTATTATGTATACAATGTTCTGTCTATGTGTATGCCTGCAGGCCAGAAGAGGGCACCAGACCCCATTGCAGATGGTTGTGAGCCACCATGTGGTTGCTGGGAATTGAACTCAGGACCTTTGGAAGAGCAGGCAATGCTCTTAACCTCTGAGCCAACTCTCCAGCCCTCAAGTTAGACTCTTGATAACAATTTCTGTCAAGTCTGTTCCCTTCTCCAGGTATCTACCAATCTCTATTCTTAAATACTATTATTCAAAGAATTACATCTAACTTTATTCTTTTGTCCTGCACACCAAGATGCTAAATTTTAGATTTTCTAGGCTATGTACCATTGAATTATATCTTTTCTGCTCTCAAACTGACTTAAAGGAGTAGTTGGTACTTGTAATGTTGTACCACAAACTTATTTTCTGATAGCTGTTTAACATGTTATAATTACCTCTGGTAAATTATAATGGTAAAGCAATAATGTATTTATATATGCTTATATATTCATGTACATAGGAACACAAATATACTCTTTATTAAAAGATGTATTATTGTAGGTGATTCTATTACAGATTTAACTCTGTATGGATGGCCAATGAAAAGAAAGAGAAAAGATGGATATGAGTCTGTAAGCACCAGGAGAGATGGCTATAATTATCTTCCTGGAATATAAGAGCAAAGTGGATATAAAGTTTGAAATTTTTCAGTTTTGAAGTTTTTCAGCTTATATGCAATAAAATAAACGTCATTATTTTACTCCTAAGGGAGACTCTTATGCTGGCCAATATGTCACAGTAAATAGTTTGTCAGACTGGTAGTCTAAAATGACCATGACAAACACATATATAAGTAATTAATGCACTGTCAAGCAATTTCCATGTGAGTAACAGGAGGCCACAGAGGAAGTGCCCCTGATTAGTTCTGCATGTCAGACTTGAAGATACAAAAGAAAGCACGGATGTCTGTGGGTAAGGTTGGCACAAATGTGTTCCTCATTATTTTACCAATCATGAAAGCAAACAATCCTCAATTCTAGGGTGCATTGTAGAAGCATTTGGAATCTTTTAAAAAGCAAAAACAAAATAAAAACAAATAAACCCACCACCACCACCAACAACAAAAACCCCACTGACGTATTTTATAAGTGTCAGTCTTTTTTTATGAAAGGTAAATTTTATGGTTAGTTAGAATTGAAAACCACTGGTTTGAACAATGAACATTTCCCAGTCTTTCTTAAGTGTGCAAGAAACTGTCTGTTTAATTTGGAAAAGTACTTATATAGACCATATAGAAGACATCAGGTACAACAGAAACCAATACTAGCTGATCCTGACAGCATGATACTTAAGAAAGGGGTTACCATCTATCTGGTGTTTAAAAAACTTTTAAGATTTATTTATTTTATGTGTATGAGTGTTTTGTCTGCATATATGTTTGTGGAACACATATATGCACAGGCCATATGAGGGCATCAAATACCCTGGAACTAAACTTACAGAGGTTGGCTGTGAGCCTCAATGTGGGTGCTGGGAACTGAGCCTGGGTTCTCTGGAAGAGCTCAACTGCTGGCCATCTCTCCAGCCCCAATATCTTTTTATACAGGATTTAACATAGTCTTCACTTTATTTTCCAGAGTATTTATTTAACCATACAAGGTATGATCATTTGATTAAATATCTCTTATGTTAACATATTTGTTTGACTAGAACTGGTCAAGTGCCACAGTAACAAGAGGATAAGGAAGGTTATACAGAAATATCTGGCTACTGCCTTAGTTCAACTATGCTTTCTGGGTGTCTTGGCATAATTTTTTAGTGTCTGGATTCTTTCAGAGCTAAGCTCAAAGCTAATACGAATGGTGCAGCTGCGACTGCATTGTGTTATTGACAAGGCCAACTCAGATCATTGTGCTATGGAAATGAGAACACTAAGCTGAACGAACGCATGGCCCAGAAAATAAGCAGCTCCTTCTAGTCAAGGCCAAGTGGATGGTATCATCTAAGCAGAAGTCACATACAAATCCTAAAGATCATCAGTCACTTTATGATAGGATATAAAGAAGCCTGTTTTAAAAACATAATTTCTACTATATATGAAACAACTATTTACAGCTTTAAGACATCTTTGTTTTCCTTTTTGAATTAAATTTAAGTAAAGATAACTTATTTTAGTCAGTTGTTCCTCATTTCTGCCATAAAATCACTTAAATATCATTTGAGGAATATAAAATATACAAAGGATGTTTTATATAGAGAAAAGCACAAATATGCCAAAGCAAAAATATATCCTAGAAAAAAAAAAACAAAAAAAAGATCTTTTTCAAGAAACAAAAACTATTCAAATGATTATAATTGAAGAATCGGACAAAACTCACAACTACCAAAAACATTGCGAGCTTATACATATGCATTATCTAAAGGACTCGAGAAATATTTCAAGAAACAAATTACTAAATAAAAATTCTAACTAGTTTCAATTTTCAAATATAAATATATACAGAATGTACTTTAGATATATATCCCAAATGTTAATTAAAAATTCTCTTAATTAAGAAAAAACCCTATTTTGCACAGAGACACTAATTTCAAATAATCTTTTATGAAATGTTTACTTATAGCAAAAGTTTATTATTTTAATTTACCAGAGACATCAGTTTTACCAAAAGACTACATGTGAGAAAAAGTCATTTTATTTGTATCCTTGTATAATTGATGTCTCTTATCCACTAAACAACTATTGATCAGATGTTTGCTATGTATAAGGTACTGTATGGAGCAACTGGGGTAGTTACAAAGATAATCAGAATAGGAATTTACTGTTAAATGAGAGACTGTTAAATGGCAAACTAAAAGAGGAAAATGAGGAGTGAATATAATCAAAATACATTATATACATGATAATTTTGTCAAACAATAAATAAAAATGTGTTATTTATGTAGCATGAAATAGACCTTTCTTGACAATAAGTTTTATAAAGATCACCTATTTTCAAGATGTAAAGTATTCTCTAATGATATATAATACACCCAGTTATACTTTAAAAAATAAGAAAACAAATATAATCTCATATTTTTAATGATGTGCAATTATTATCAGAATATCAGTGTCAACTTCTATATACTACATTACTCTCAAATATGACGGGTCCAAGGCTACTAGAACATATTAGCTATTTGTCTTTTTCTTTTAGGGGAGCTGATAAAAAACTGAGTTCTGTTCTGATGGTTAATTTTAGAAAAATGTCTAGGTGAGGGCTTTTGAGTGGTTAATTCTCCTAGAAATAAGTGGCTTTGTGACTGTAATTGTAAGTTAAGGAGTCTTCTTTCCCGCATTATTTCTATGTTTATCAAACAAATACATGGTTTCTAAGTAGTGCTTGGTCTTAAGCACTTCTCTTTCATAATTTTGAAACTTCTATTTACAAATGGTTAGTTTTATTAAGATAACACAAATCAGTTGTGATTTATTATTCAAATAAGCAAAATTACAGTTCTAATTAATTAAACTTTAAAAAGTATGAACCCAAATTGCACACATAATTTAAAGCTATTTTTCATTGTTACCATAATGTAGAGAGCTATTCTCATTTGGGGACTTTAAGAAAGGAAAGTACCATTTCATTTCAGATAGACAATGTAAAAATCCTAAATTAGAACTCAATACAATCATCTGTATCAATGAATTCTCTGTACATGGGTAGTTTTAAGTATAATTAATTGATATATAATATACTCAGTTACACCTTGAAAAAATAGCAAAATGAAAGAATATCTCATTTTTTTCTTAATAATTCAGGATCACTGTTATCACAGTGAATTGTTGTATAATACACCTTAAAGTATGATGATGTCCTTCAGAAGTACTGTGTTAAGGTGTCTGTTGCTATGATAAAACACCATAACCACAAGAAACTTGGATAGCAAAGTTTATTACATCATAGTCCATCACAGAGGGAAATAAGGAGAGGAGCCTGAAGGCAGGAGCTGATGCAGAGTTCATGGAGGGGTGCTGTTTACTGGCTATCTCAATTTGTTTTCTTATACACCCTAGGACCACCAACCCAGACATGACACCACCCATAATGGGTTAGGCTTCCAACATCAATCAATAATCAAGACAGTACTCCACCAACCTGCTTAAAAGTCAATCTTATGGAGGCATTTTCTAAATTAAGATTCCCTCTTCCCAGATATGTTAAGTTGAAAAACAAAACAAACAACCCAGCACAACTACTAATACAAGTTAAGTTATATTGGTTTCTGCTTTGTTTAAAAAAAAAAAAGGAGAGTGAAAGAAATACGCTTTTACTTTTTATTCATAAAAAGTAAAACATATTACCTGTCTCTATAGAATTAAGAAATTTAGTAAGACATTATATCCGATGCTATTAAAGAGTTGCCACATCATGATTACAAGATTAATGAAGCACTCCCTTGCAGGCTATAGAAACCTGTAAAGCTCTGAAAAGTTCTTACAGAAACAGATACTCACAAACTCTACCCACTGTTAATGTAAAAGACGTTAAGTATATTGTTCTTCAGAGTTAAGAGAAATAAAATATCTACTTGTGTTGACTAACACATCTATCATACATCTAAAAAAGGTTCTACTTAGAAGCATCTCAACCTGACAGTATTGGAATAAGAACATACTAGTTTGGCTACATTACGAGGGAAAAGTTTTTTTCCCCCAAATAGAACAGTTTATTTCTATCTTATACTCATAATTGTACTTAGAATAATGACCAATCTATTGAAGCAATTCTCTTTAAATATGCCTTCTATAACACTGCAGACGTTCATATGTTTACAAAACAGGTCCATTTCTTACCCAGTACTCAAAGAGAAGAGGTGACTCAATATCTGAGTCACTTAAGGCTGGCAAGATGGCTCAGTAGGTTATGGCCATGCAAGCCTGATAACCTGAGTTCAATTCCTAGAATCCATATAGAAGTAGAAGAGAACAGACTCCACAAAGCTGTCCTCTGACCTCCACATGTGGATTGTAGTGAATGTGTGCACACACGCACGCATGCACACACACACACACACACAAATAATAAATTTTAAAATAATAAAGTATAAGAAATATGAGTTTTGCAATGAGATCAAAAGGCTGCACCTAGTAGCCAGCTATATGCTCCACTATAGTCCTCCCATCTCAGTATGCTTTTGGCAAACGTTTATATTTATTATAATATCAATATAATTTTAGCTAATAACTAGATTAAAGGACACCTGTAAAGATTTGCACTCTATAATTCAGAAAAATCCAGATTTAAAGTACTTAGTTTTTTTTTAAAAAGTCCACAAGCAAAAATAATATTCCTTAAAATCTAATAGACCTCATACTGGACATGATTCACAGTTAATAGAAATATATCTTTTATCTTCAGTATTGTAATGTAATTCTTAAGGAACAAAATGTTTGATTTACTTTAACTCTGAAAACAAAAGATATATATATATATATATATGAAAGCAACACTTACTGGTACTTTGAAAGGAGAGGTATTCGCAGTGTCCATGGAGTTGGGTTTCTCTGATGTGCTGGTCCCTGAGATGCTCCGTCTGCGGGGGGACCTTTCTGCTGGTACCTCTGGAAAAGTGGAGGAAAGAGAAATATCATGAAGTATCCAAAATTTCAGACTTTCCCTAAACTATAAAATTGGTTTTTTTTCACATAAAAAAGCTGCTTTTTTTTTTAAAGGTCTATTACATTTTAATCTCAATATGCTTTAGGTATCTTTGTGATGTTTAACCTATGGAGACAAAGAAACTTGGTCAGGGTTAAAACTCTATTCTAAGAAACAACTTGTGTTTTCATCTGTGCATGTATAAGAAGTAATTTTTCCAAGTTATAATATGTTTAAGGTTTTCAGGCTCACGTAATAATTATATCCTGTACCATATGGCTCTACTTTTCTATCAGCCATTTAGAAGTTAAGTGAGTCAGAAATTTCTCATATTTTTGCGAACCAGAAATATGAGTGTTGTGCATAATTTGACATGCTTACAAAAAGGTCAAAGTTCGGTTCTGTACAGATGATTCATCAGACTGTAGCAAAAGCTATGAGAAGACTGAAAGGTGCTGCAGGATAAAAGAATGTACATGCCTATGCAGATATAAAAATAGAGCCGCTTCTCCTTGTTCTGGCTATATGACCTTACTCACATCTTCCTCTGAAATCACAGATCTGTTCAAATGACCTAACAAGATTAGGATTCTGCAAATGATGTGATCTCTAATTTAATAGCTATACACCACATGAATATTACATTTTAAAGGTTTCTTTTCATACACATAAATCATATACACATACACACATGCATACGCAGATATTTATGCATATTATACCTTTATCACAACTGCTTCCCATCTCCACTTCAACTGACAGACAGATAAGAATCCAGCTTCTCAGATAACATTAGATAATCTCAACATGGACAAGAAAAAAAAAAAACACATCCTAAAAAAAGTATTCTGTGTTATCTTCCAGATCTTAAAAAATAAAGAGTAACCCGTGACTCCGGAGACTGACATTTTGATTCCTGCTGTTCTGCCTTTAAAAGATAGATGCAGTTTAAACTTCCATTTCTGGCCTCCTGGCCCCTGGGATCCGTGCTACTTCCACTTAAGAGAAAGCATTTTTTTTTCTCGTGCTCCCTCCCTGCCTTGCTCTTCCCCCTCCCTCTCCACAGCTTGCAGAGAGCGAGCGAGAACGAAACACAGGACTGCAGCTATTCATTCAATCAATCGTCTGACTGCACATCCTCATTAGTTACTTTTAGGCTATTAGCAGGCGTCCATCGCCTCCCCTTACTTAGAGAAAATTTCTCTGTATTACACTAATCTGCAGCAGGAAAAAATTACTGACATTTAAATTCGGCTAGTGTTAAAAGGACACCATCTTACACAGACCCAGTAATGCACAGAAATCAATGCTGCCTAAGAAAAGCCAACTGGAAGTGCTTACCCTATCACTGTTTGCATGCTGGATACAGGTCTTCTTTCATCTCCTTGTGGCATCTTGACCATTAAGATATTAGCCAAATTACAATATTCCTAACGACTGAGAAGTTGATACCGCAGCTTATATGCCTGCAGTAGAAGACAGTTCCATGATATTGCCGTATTTTAAATTATGACCAACAACTGTGTCTCAGTTTCTCTCTAACCATCAGTGAATAAATGAGTCTTAATGTACAAAGTCATTTTCAGAATTAGGTGCACGTGACTTCTAACATACATCTCTGAGAGACGGCAGTATAATTAGCTCAGATTCATGGGAATGACGCAAAGGAATTTAAGCAAATCAGCTTGTTGGAGTACACCACACAGCAAGACCTTTAGACTTGAAGACATGACTTTAAGGGTGATGTATCCAAGTCAGGTGATTCTAAAGTTGGGGGACAAGAAAGGCAGAGAGAGGAGCTGGTAAGGCAGAACATCTCCTGTTTTCTCTGGTAATTATCTATAAAGGTTCTGTAACTTCAAATTAAGGTGCAGATATTTTAATCTCTGGATAAATGACAGAGAGACTGAACTGGGAGAAAAGTAAGTTTAATTAGCTAGGATAAGATGATAGAATAAAATAGTTTCCTCGATATGCAATGTTCAGGTTAATGGAAAAACTGAAACTCATTTCTTCACTGTCTTCCAAACATCTAATTTTAGTTTCAGGCTTATGAACTCGTTAAGCAAATATATTTCAATGCTTTAACTGTTTGAAATTGTACTGGCTAAACTGAGTAACTACATTTCAAAATCCAATAACTATGGTTACTTACTATGCTTTTTTATTTCCATATAATAAAAACAAATCGCTCTTATTTAAAAGTTGTTAGCTCCAGAGAGAATAAATTACTCTTAAAGAGATAAAGTAACTCAACCAGTGAAAGGAGTACTTTATAATCCTTATTTTCTCAACCCTCTACAATATAATTTATCTCTTGTTATAGAACAGACCTTTGAATGACCATGTGTTTATTTCTCTCAAGGATTGCTCCCCTAAAGACCAACACTAACTTAGAAAATAGTAGTCTCAACAGGAAACTGATTGGCAGCTTGCTGGATTAGTAAATTACAGGAAGGCCCAAGTGGTTCTTGCTCTGGACCACTAAAGTGAAACCTTTGCTTTACTAGGACAACTGATGGTAGTTAGCTGGGGCTGAAAAACACTGGGGTGCAATCTTTTTTAAAAAAATATTTATTATTTATTATGAATACAATATTGTCTGTGTGTGTGTGTCTGCAGGCCAGAAGAGGGCACCAAACCTTATTACAGATGGTTGTGAGCCACCTGATGTGGTTGCTGGAAATTGAACTCATGGCCTTTGGAAGAGCAGGCAATGCTCTTAACCACTGAGCCATCTCTCCAGCCCCCGGGGTGCAATCTTTTAAAAATTATTTTTTCAGGGTCAGCACACAGAGCTGTGGTTCAGAGGGAGCCAAGGCTGAACTTGACAATGTGTGAGAGTCCTCCACAGGTTTGGGTGGCACGACAGCTGCAGGATGGAAAGTATCATGGGGAGCATCTGTGGGCTGGCATTGTAAGAGGCTAGCAGAGGATACTGGGGAAGGTGCAGCCAGTTGCAGCTGAGACCAGAACTGTAGATGGCAGGACTGTGGGATGACCTTAAGAACAGCAACAGGTGTGGAGGGGATCTGCACCTACAAGAAAAGCTATGTGTGATGTGGATGGTAATGCTGGAGAAGAGGAGCTACCCAAGCCCTTGGGAGCCCAGAAGATCTTGTGTGTGTTCCAGATGTTAGACAATGAACTATTTACACTATTGGATGGATTTTGCCTTGATCTGATTTTACCTGTGACCTGGCTTTTCCCTCTTGGAATAAGAAGTATATAACTTTTTATTGTACAGGAGCTCGGATTTTTAAAGAGCCTGAACTTTTCTTTTCTTTCTTTTTTTTTTTTTTTGGTTTTTCGAGACAGGGTTTCTGGCTTTGGAGCCTGCCCTGGAACTAGCTCTGTAGACCAGGCTGGTCTCGAACTCACAGAAATCCGCCTACTTCTGCCTCCCGAGTGCTGGGATTAAAGGCGTGCGCCACCATTGCCCGGCTAAGAGCCTGAACTTTTATCTTAAACATCCAATGCAAAATGTATCTCTCAATTAGTGATAACAACCAGACATTTTGATGACAAAAAATGATATTACAATACCAAGCCATCATTTATTATGCGTTATTTCAGAGAAATGTTTTTAATGAATTATATCTTCAATCTGGACAATAATCCTTTGGAACTGAAATTATTCTCCCAATTTTACAGACATGGAAACAAGATGTTCTAGTACTCTGCCCATGTCTGCCCAGCAGGCAAGAGGCAAAATGAGGATTAGAACCCACGCAGTCTGCATTTAGAGCCTGTGCTTTTAACCATCAGGCATGCTATCTTGTTCTGTGTGTTTTACATAATAGGCTAAAATGGAGGGGGGGGGACTATAATTACAGGAATTCTAGTTTTCTTATTTGTTTCTAAAAGTAACTCAAAAATTTTTAGCTGTATGTTCACAGTTCTTGGTATTTTAAAGAAAACTAAGGCATACACACTAAAAGTTTACTCTAAACATGACCTATCAAGAAGACTCAATTCTGGAACACAGATGCTGATAAGAATCTCCAAGTCCAAGACACACAGAGCTGAGATACTGAGACAAAGGGGGAGACATATAACTTAATAACAAAATGTAACAGGATAAAAATCCAACAAACAGAAGCCAAGCACTAGAGACTACATAAAGGTGATTTCTTACACACACACACACACACACACACACACACACACACACACACACACACACACAAAGGAAAAAAAGCCTTCTAGAAAATAATATCCCCTTTAACACCCTTTGAAACAGGGTTTCTCTGTGTGACAGCTCTGGCCGTCCTGGAACTTGCTTTGTACACCAGGCTGGCCTTGAACTCACTAAGATCTGTCTGCCTCTGCCTTCCAAGTGCTGGGATGAAAGGTGTCCACCACCAATGTCCTGCCGCCCCTTAACTCTCTTAAAGTAATCTTTGATATATAAAATAAAGGTCTTAGGATTTGCAACGAATAAGCTCTAAATAACAGTGTTATTCAGCCCAAAATGACAATTGTGAGCATTTCAATCTCGTTATGTTTCTAATCTCACGGTTTTAGTGAGCTGTATTTGCTGTCATCTTTTCAGATGTCTATAGACAGGCCTTAAGACCTTTTCTGTCCTACCCCCTCTTTGTTGTTGTTTTTTCACTTTTTTTCTTACAAAGGCAAGATGCTGTTATATAGCATAAGCTCATTTCAAACTCTCAGAATTCTGTCACCCTCTGAGTGCTGCAATTACAGGTGTGTGACATTGCACCTGTCCTGTCTTAGGTTTCCTGACACTGATTTAATAATACGTTTTCTTACTAATAAGCTTTAGAGTAATGTGCATTACCTTATTTAAGTATATGTTCTAAGGTATATACACTGTGTAAAACTGGCTCAGTAATATAACTGGAGGTACATGCTTAGATTCACTGAAACAATAATTTCAGTATTCAGTAATAATTTTAAAAATGATTTAGACTTTGATTATGCCAAGGCATTTTAAGAACAGCTTAGTTTCCCCTTCACACATAACCGCCATTAATAGAATCAGTGTACTGAAAAGAGAAAACCCCAGCTATTAGGGAGGCTGAAGCAGGACGATCATTTCAGCCTAGTCTGAGGCCAATCTAGGCTACAGAGAGAGATCATCCTCCCATAAAAAAAAGGAGAAAGGGGCACAGGGAAGAGAAGTGGTGGTGAAGGGAAGAAAGGAGAGGAGAGAGAATATGAATACCAATGTATAGACCTTTAAATGTAAATATGCCTCTGAGAATAAAATGTACATACAACAGGGTGTAACACCAAAGCTATGATGCCAAGCAACAGTAATTAGTGAAGGTAACAGAAATGGAAGACCATGATGTTGGTTTATTCCTCTTTTGCATTCAGTCAATATCAAGTCTATCTCTGAAATGGCTATCAGCTTCATTTTAGCCATCGTTAACATCCTATTCTAGGGCTTTTTATTCTTTGTAATTTTGACAGGGATTTCCTACTGAATCTTACCCACTCAGTTTCTGACTACTTAATGTTATCCTGTGCACAATTATAAGATTAATCTCCCCCCAAACACTGCTTTATTTGATGAAATTACTTTTCTACTGATCTTTACACAATCAGGCATTTAAGGAGGAGGTGAAATCAAGCTGGCCTTCTTTACACAGTCCTTCTCTTTATCAATGATTTGTACGAGTCTGACAATCTGTGGAGACTGGCCACACTCCTTCCCTGGTAACTGTCCTTAGAAGTGTTCTCCCACTTATCAAATTGTGGATGACCACCAGCTACTTCTATAAAGCTAGACCTACATACTTCACATGCCTCTCTGTGAATTCATACTGCTTGAGTGTATGTTCTTGAGTTTACCCCACCGAACTAAAATTATCACTGACTACACCAGTGTTCTACAGCCACGGTCTTACACCAGCAGAATTAACTAATGGTCTGCTCTCCACTTCAAACAAAGTAAGTGGTCATCTCAGTTTTAAGTATTTCTTACAACTGTTTTTATAAACCTTTTTCACCCATAATTTCTTCTATTAAATAGAATAAGAGATGATAAAGAAGTAACTTTTAAATAAACAACTAAAAATAGTTAAGTATACTGAGTTTGGACACCCTTGAAGCTCTTTAAAAGACATGTATTTATAATTAAGATTTTATTCAGCTGAATCATAAAGGATGCCATCTTACTATATGAATAAATGGTAAATATTCAGCATTCTTTATGGAATTAACTTTATATTTAACACATTTTAGTTTCCTTATTTTGAAAAGAAATTGATTCTACCATCTTGACAAGTTTAATAGTCAGCCTTAATGTTCATTAGCTTGAATGATCAGTTATAATTGAGTCTTTGATGAATAAGCTTCATGAAGGTTAGGTATAAAAGGTTAGGTATATTTGAAGGCTTTGCTATCTATACATCACTCATTTAAAAATTTATAAAATCCAAAATTTTATTAAGTAGACTAAATATAGTCATGTTTAATTTTTGATATTTTATTATTTAAGTTTATTTTCTTTAAATATCTACCCAATTTTTGAAATTTTAGTTTTATAATTGCTCATTCCATTAGGAACTTCTTTGAAAGAACACCTTCTGTTCCCACTCCTCCCTTCCTCAATAAATTCCCTAAACAAAAAAAGTAATATTCAAAAAGAAATCCACAGGAACCAACAACCTATGAGATAACAATATTATTCAACTGCTATGTTTAGGTTTTAGCAAAGTTCACAGGGATTATGGGCTGTTTATATTTTGTTTACATTTTCAAATATATTCTTGTAAAGACTTTTATGATAGTCTCCAGTTTAAAAAAAATACTTTGTTTCTTCTAGGTAGTGGTGGTGCACTCTTTCCATCCCAGCAGTTGGGAGGCAGAGCTAAGCAGATCTCTGTGAATTCTAGGCCAGCATGGTCTACAAAGCAAGTTAGAGGACAGCCAGGGCTGTTATACAAAGATAACCTGTCTTGATAAATCAAAATAAAGCCGGGTGATGGTGGTGCATGCCTTTAATTCTAGCACTCAGGAGGAAGAGGCAGGCGGATCTCTGAGTGTTCGAGGCCAGCCTGGTCTACAAGAGCTAATTACCAGGACAGGCTCCAAAGCTATATAGAGAAACCCTGTCTCAAAAACAAACAAACAAACAAACAAACAAACAAACCTGTCTTTCATTCTGTGTGTGTCTGTGTATGAGTACACAGTACCTGAGTGTAGTGCTCACTGAGGACAGGGATGTCACATCCCCTGGAGCTGAAATTATAGATGACTGTGAGCCACTAGGTACAGGTGCTGTAACTTTGACTGGGTACTCTGAGAGCTAAATATAACTCAGAAAACAATAGCACACAACTCTTTTTGTTCTTAACCACAGAGCATCTCTCTAGCCCAGAGTCTCCAACTTTTAAGTCTTTAATTTTCTGTAATTATTTCCTTCTACCATATTAACAGTTTGTTTGTGTTTTCTATTTTGATCAAATCTTGTGATTTGATGCTACTTTCTTTAGATTTTTAAGGCAACAATTCATGGCTTTATGAATTCTATCTTATTTATTTATACTTTCTAGTTCTTTATCTGTCTCATCTTCATTATATATATATATATATTTTAAACTATCTTTGATGCTATTTATCCTTTCTCTAAATTAGTGAATTAAATACTTAGCTCACTAATTTTTAAACTTTTTTTTCAGTATAATAGACTGTTACAACTGGCTATAACAATAGGCTGAACTTACAACCTCAGCAAAATCCCACTGGTTTTGTTTTGTTTGGTTGTTTGCATCGTCATCATCATCATCATCATCATCATTGTTGTTGTTATTATTATTTTGAAATAGTTTCAATATGTAACCAGTCTGGCTTCAAATTTGTCATCTTTTTGCCTCAGACTACAGAATGCTGAGATTATAGGAAAAATGAGAAGGGAAAATAGAGTATCCTAAAATGAGAAGGGAAAATAGAGTATCCTATCTGAAAAGAGCAATTTCAACAATTTTAGGACAACATTTGTTTATATCTTCAATGATATTCTGAGACAGTGCTGTACTTCAGTATGGTTAACAATTAACCCCATCTTGTTGGAATCAGAGAGTATTAAATATTACATTATACACATAATACACAGACACACAACTAACTGTAAACACAACTGGGTGTGACAAATGCCCCAAACTTAGAACAAGAATTGTCATCTCAGGCCAGGCGTGATGGTGCATGCCTTAATCCCAGTAGTCGGGAGGCAGAGGCAGTAGGATCTCTGTGTCTCTGTGAGTTCGAGACTAGCTTTGTCTATCAGAGACAGTTTCAGGACAGGCACCAAGTACCAAACCTACACAGAGAAACCCTGTCTCGAAAAACCGAAAACAAAAAACAAAACAAAACAAACCCCAAAAAACGACAACAAAGAATTGTCATCTCCTCATTTCTCTCATTTTCTGTTGTTGGATCTCTGCATGCATTATTCATTTCTGGTTTCTCTCACCACGAGATTAACCCCTTGCTTTAATTACACCCTCGATCATAAGCCCACAAAAGATGTTATTCTCTCAGTTACTCTTCTCTATTGGGAATGCAATGACTTGCTCTCCCGTCTACCAAAAACTCTGTACAAGCTCCCATTTAAAAATATTTAGTGTGTGCAGCTGTTCTGCCTACATGTATGTATGTGCACCGCATGCATGCAGTACCTGCAGAGGACAGAAGGGTACATCAGAACCCTTTGACTAGTAGATGACTGTAAGCTGCCATGTGGGTGCTGGTAACCAAACCCGAGTCCTTTAAAAGAACAGCAAATGCTCTTAACCACCAAGTCATCTTTCCAGCTTTGTGTGCTTCCTTTCTATCACAGATATCTTCAGAAAGGAGTTGGGCAGTGGTGGCACAAACCTTTATTTCCAATACTTGGGAGGTAGAGGCAGGCAGATCTTTGTGAGTTTGAGGACAGCCTGGTCTACAGAGTGAGTTCCAGGACAGGTTCTAAAGCTATACAGAAAAACCGTTTCTCAAAAAAAAACCAAAACAAACAAACAAACAAACAAACAAACAGACAAAACGAAATGAAACAGTAATGGAAAGAAGCTTAACTTACAGTTTTCACAGTATTACTACCAACTACCTGTAGCAATATTAGAAGATACGATATGTCTTAACTTGAAGTTGTCAAATCCAGTGGTCTTCCCTGGTGTTTCTTTGGCATTGACAATCACTGTCACTCCTGGCCACACTGCTGGCCTTTCCTCCCTTTGCTCAGTAGTACCACATCATCCTGGCTCCCTCCTAGGTTTACGGTCATCTACTCTGTATCTTCTCTTCTTCCCCACCTATCACTAAGCCAGTGTTCTTCAAAGTTACTACCATCCCTCTATGTTTCCTATTTGTCTCCTCTCGTCAGTCTGTCAACAGTAGGTACCACTGTAGATGTTTTTGAATGCCCATCATCTTCCTTCTGTAGGCAAATCTTGATTTTACCTATTAGACAATTTTCAATAATCAGATATATGTTTGCTCAGATGTGTACTTATCATGACACATTATTTGTGTTTTAATGAATAAACTTTGCCTGAAGATCAGAGGGCAAAGCAGCCATGCTAGTCAGCCATACAGACCAGGGAGTAGTGGCACACCTTTAATCACAGGACTTGGGAGACAGAGGCCGACTAATCCCTGTGAGTTAAAGCCACCCTGGGCTACACAAAATTGAATCTGTCTAAAAAAGAAATAGAGCTCACAAAAGGTGATCCCAGCACTTAGGATCCCACAGCTTTAATCCCAGCACTAGGGAGGTGGAGACAGGAGTGATATGGCTGGGCTGAGAGAGGAATATAAATGGGAACAGACAGGAACTCAGTGGAGTGAGAAGTGTGGAGTCTTCAGGATTCCTGGACACAGGATCTTGCCCATTTTCAGTAGAGGTTAAGACCCAGTTGTTGGCTGCTTTGTCTTCTTGATCTTCAGGTTGAACCCCAATCAATATTTGTCTCCAAGATTTTATTATTTGTGCTACATGTACCACCTATCTGAAACTCAACACAAAAGTCCTCATCTCTTACACACTGGCTCCTTTCTCAACTTGATCTCTGTTAACAGTACCATTCTCCTTCCAAATTCAAAACCTGACTCATTTTAGTCTCCTAATTTTCCATTAACTGTGCCAACATAATCTTTTAATATCTTTCCACCTTTTAATTCTCCGTTTTTAACTCAAGATATGCAAAAATTCACTTGCTTTTAAGAGTTTCCGAGTTGATGGGAAGATAGGTGATTCAGTCTACTTTCCACAGGCATTTACAGGCAGGTAAGATAGTTTAGCAGGTAAAGGCACTCACTGTGTTAAGCTTGAGTTTGAATACTAGAGTCAGCTTTTAAAAAGCCAAAAAGTCAGATGCAGTATTATAAGTGTATAACCCCAGCACTCCACAGGAAAGGATGAATTCCTGAACTTCCTCTGCCTCTAGATGTAGGAATGTGTGTACATATGCACATGCATCCTACACTAATAACATATTTTAAAAGTCCTACTAGGGGCTTTTGTAATTTACTTCTTTAAAAAGTTGATTACAAATATATTAGATTTATTAGACTTACTCATTTTATGTGTGTTTTGCCTGCATGTATGTCTGTGTACCATGTGTGTACTTGATGCCTATAGAGGTCAGAAAAGGACATATCAGATCCCCTGAGACTGAAGTTATATACAGATGGTTGTGAACCACCATATGAACACTGGAAATTGAACCCAGGTTCTTTGCAAGAACAAGTGCTCTTAACTGCTGAGTCATCTTTTCAGTCCCTTATAACCTACTTTTAATGATAAATAATCAAAACAATAATATAATAAAGAGGGCTGAGAACAGGAACCCTTATTTTACATCTGACTTACTGTAAAAGTATTCAAACTGGCCTAACTGCTTTTGGTCTTTTCCTTCCTAATACTAGTTTTAGACTTATATCTTCTTAAAAGTTTCATGGTAGTACACACATCCAGTTCCATCATTTGGGAAAGAAGGGCAGGAAGATCAAGAGTTTAAAGCATAGGGTACAGGAGATCCTATTTGAAAAACATATTTTGAATGTACATTTCTTGGTCAAATATTTTTAACTTCCCATCAGCTTTCAGGATAAAACTCTCATTCAGTCATTAATTATCCTATCATGTAAAGTTTTACAGTAAGCACTAAATACTCTTCATTATCTTTCATTACTTCTCTATATAAACCCCATTCCTTTTAAGTCAGTTTATTGACTGGACTTGAAAACAATTTAATATTCTGTATGACAGTTTTCATACAAGAAAACCTACTGTTTTAATAAATACCCATTTGATCCTTTTGAGATTCATATTAAATCCTCTCAGTTCAGCATTCATAATAAAAAAATGAGTTCTCCTCCCTTCAAATGCCCAAAGCAATTTTCACCTTAATAAATAATTTCACAATTAGGTACTTTTTTTTTTGTTGTTGTTTAGGCTGTAGTTGTCTTGATTTATCATTGAATTGTTCTAATTTAACTTGTTCACAATTTATATTTTCTCTCTAGCCAGAATCTATGCTTTTCCAGCAGTTTTATCTTATACTTCTTTGTGTCTAAAGGCAGCACCTAACAGTGTCTTAAACACTATTTCTTTGAGCTCTGCTCCAGGAGAAACAGAGCATATACAGTGGCAAGAAAGGAAAGCACCTGCCCGAAATATGGAAAGTCAATGGGTTTAGTAGGCAGAGAGATTTTAAAGTCCCACTGAAATGAACAGTGGAATGTCGGGGGAAATGCCAAAGTTTCACAGCAGGGATCTTTGATAGGTGCTATGAAAATCATGGATGTTTTGAGTAAAAATAATGAACGGGTATAGTTATGAAGTTTCATCAATGCAGTAGTTTGTCAAATTAACAAACACACCTGAACATTACTGCCTAGAAATGATACACTAGAGTCTAATCAGCACAAAGAACTTCTCTTGAATCTTTTCTAGACAGAAATTTGATTTAAAATCCCCAGGAAAGAAATCATAGTTTGACAGGCTTTCTGACAGAAAAATCTTGATTTCTTTCATACTATATTAACATAAAGCTTACTGAATTATTTAATTTTTCCTTGGCATCCTCCTTGGGCATAGTATGTTTTCATGAGTGGCAACTAAGTTAGCAAATGACAAAGGTTTTGTTTAAACCATAATTCAGTACAATCTAACCCTGAGAATTTTCCTGGTTCTTCTGAAGAGTTCAGTAAATTCTTTATTACTCACAGATGGAGATGACTGTAATTGACAGTCAGGAAAGAGCTTCAATCCTGAAGATAAGATTTATTAACTGTATGTGGTGCCTCATACCTATAATCTTGCCTTTGGGAAATTGAAGGAGGATTCTGTTAATTAGAGGCCAACCTGAGCTACACAGTAAGTTCCAAGCCAGCCTACTACAGAATAAGTCCCTATCTCAAAATACCAAACCAACTCTCACCCCCAAGATTTCCTTACATCCAGGGCTTAGCACTGCAGAGCAAAGCATGGAACTCACAGTAGTCTACTCACTCAGCAATTAAACTTTTCTACAGCATTCAAGCCAAATGTACATGCTGAACATTCCTTTCATAAGCAGAGGTGGAGAACTGAAAATTGTCTATGCAGACACCAGTACAACTATGTACAAAGATTTGCAGTTACCTAAGTAAGTTGTATTATCCTTGTCTTATCACCTCTACTTGTGGGTGAACATAAATTACAAAAAAACAACTCCCTTAATCAAAGGACAGAAGCTAAGGTGGGCAAGGATACTACTGTAGTGTTTTATTTACACATCTTATTTAACCAAATTCTTTTTGGGTATAGTAAGATAAAGACAAAGAAAAGAAAGAAGAGAGAGGAAGGAAGTGGAAGAGAGGAAGTGGGAGGGAGGGAAGAAAGAGAGTGACCAACCTAGACCCCAGGTTTGATAATTAGAATTTATAAATACATTTATAAATGTATTCAACAGCAAGGAAACAATGTTTAAAACTGTCTGTGCTTTCTTTTCCTGTGATGCAGTAGGTTACATTTTGTTAGTTTTACTGAAGGATATCCGTATTTACTTCCGTGAACTTACGTTTCCCTACAGGTATGTGTATTTATTGGGGCAGGAGAGCAGGAAACAAGTAGAATGAGACCAGACTCCAAAGACACCAAAACTTAGAAGGTCTACAGTTTTTATGGTTATACAATTACCCAACATAATGAGGCCATGATAAACAGAGTAGGACTAACATAGAAGTATATCTACCTGAGTATAGAACTAGAAAAAACTGGATTAGGAGAACCCCTTTATATCTCAACCGCAGGAAAAAAAGGAATCAGCTATAGAAGGCTAAGGTTGGAAACCAAACTGAATTTAATAAAACAAAGGAAACTCATGCTAACTATGACAGATGTTTAAGCAGTGGCAGAGGTATCTTTGACACTAGCAGAAGACTACTCATAAGTCTTAAGATAATAGTCTTAAGGAATTAATTAGAAGACTGCAAGGATTTCATTCACTTAAAATAAAGGTATGCCAATATGTACACAAATGTATGATGAATAAAATTAATAAAAACAATACATTTGAAGACAATAATTAATAAACAGAAGTACTCACATAGGAACGTAAAGCTGTTCTATCAAAGTAAGGTTATGATTGTATTTATAACCTAACTTTCCTAGATATTTATATCTACAACTCTAAGGTCCATAATTGGCACTTAGAAATTTATTAAAAGCATCTGTAAATACGGAGTTAAAGTAATTTATGGTCCATATGCCCAATTTTAAATGCTCAGAAGAAATCCTTTATGATCACTACAGATACACTTTGCACAAAAGCTACCTTTTTGTTTTCCACGAACACAAAGCATCTCCCTCACTCTCACTCGGCAAGTCTCACTGGCAATGTACTGAGAGTAGTGTAAATTACTAGTATATTTTGGCTACCAGAAGTTATCTACATGCCATGAACAACTGGCCAGATGACACAGTAAGCTCTGTATGGCGCTAGCACTCTTTGTTAAAGCAAAGCAAACTGCCCCTTATTTCTCACCCAGTGTGGGCATTATGTCTACAGACAGCAAAAATAAAAAACAAACAAACAATAAAAAAACTTTGAAATACACACAACTTAAACACATTTTTCTAGTTCTTCTTTAAAAAAAAAAAACACAAAGTCAGATTTGCAAAATTTTGAGTGTTATTCCCCAAACTGCAAAAAGTTTGGACAACAAAGGGTTACAAGAACAAGAAAGCCCTACCTTACCTAGAAATGACAGAAGGCTCTTCTCCTCTTCGGTGCTACTATCCAACCACTCGGCCACATCACCAGGGGAAAGGAGACTCATCCTCCAGCCAGAAAACTTTTCCATACAGAGTACAATTACTGAATGAGGAAGCAGCAAAAGAGGGATACAGAGACTAAATTCTCGGGGGCGGGGGGTGGTCCAATACTGAAATTGCAAGCTAAGCTATAACGATGAAGAAAATGTGATCCTCCTTCCACTCTGAATTCTGTCTCTGTAACATCAATCTAACACAACACTGGGGTGGGAGGATGAGGGGAAGAGAGAGGGTTAAAAGAGGGTGGTAGAGAAAGGAAAGAGAGATTTGTTCTCTGACTCTTTTTGTTAAGCTTTAGCCTGAAAGAGAATGCCAGAATAAAACTGAATAATGATGTGTGTTTAGTGACAGGAGAAGCATGAGGAAATAAAGAATAGATACTCAAACAAAACAAAACAAAAAAAGGGGGAGGGGGTCCTACACTGGAAGCAGCTTCGATAACCAGACAGCGCAATAGCTAAGCAGCTAGGTAAAGCACACATCAACAAAAACAAAGATGCAAGAATAAACTCAGTATTTTGTTTTGTTCTGAGGAGAAAGGTTTTCAAATTTCCTTTCAGTCAGAACTGCAGCTCCCTAGCCTTTCCTGCCTTAGCTGTTTCAGCAGCATCCCAGCCCCCTTCAGGAGGATTTCCTGTGAGCAAAGGCAGGTTGATAAATCCGTGAATAGGAAGCTCTCATCTCTCCTTTTCTTCTCCTCCTGCATTCCTCCCCCCACTTCGCATGGCGACTGCATTGATCGACAATAATGGAATCTGCAACAGACTGCCAACAGCAACATTAAGGATATTACAAGTCCACTTCATAAGAATTCGAGCTGGTGGTCGGAACTTGGGGGCAATTCTGGGATTCTAGTCAATAGCTCTTTCTTTGGAAGAAAGAAAGGGTGCGTGCGTGCGTGTGTGTGTGTGTGTGTGTGTGTGTGTGTGTGTGTGTGTGTAAAAACCAAACTGACCCGCTGAGAGTCAGCTGAAATCAACTCCTAGATTATGCATCTACATTTTCATTTTAAGTCTCCTATTATTGTACACTATCTGTTTACATAATGGTTTTCCCCATTAAATCTCATGCCTTTAGAAAGCAAAACCTATTCTAATTAAAAAATTATCTAGCATATGGATGTCATGATATCTACTAAAAGATATATAACTGAAAATGAGATTATAATTTCTGTGTAAAAGATATTAAATAATCTAACATATTCCTAATTGAAAGTTCCCAGACAGTTAAAATAAAACTTACTTATTTATATATTACTTACTTATTTATATATTATTTATTTGTAAGAAATGTGTAGAGTTATAGAGTTATAGTATCAGCAAAACAATCCAGCTCTATCAACCTTTTCTGCAAACTGAGTGAATAAGAGACTACGTCAATACATAAAGCATTATGCTGGTTTCCCTTGAGAAGTCATATCTTAGCACTAATTCGTCCTTGTTATATACATCCTCCTTAAATATAAGGCAATAAAATTTACCCCTCAGATAATGTTACTCACTATTATCACTTACTCACTATTTTTTCCTCACAGTTGCCCAGATTTACATGTTTAGATTCATACTACATTAGTGATAATACATGCCAAGCAATATCTTAAGCCCTGACATAGAGACAGCTGCAAACAAGAAAGTCAAAATCTCTAGCCCTACTGGGCTTAGAGTATATAGGAAAGTAGTAAATAATGGGCAAGATTAAAGGGTAAGGTACATACTATTTTTGATAGTAAATAGCACAAAGAAGGCAAGATGTGTAAGTTTAAAGCAGGTAATTAGTCAACCTCACCAAGGAGTGACTATAAGGTGAAAGTGGTGGGGCTCAGGCAGAAGGAAGGACCCATCAAAGCTCAGAATCAGGAAGAGCTAGATGGAAAGAGGTGATTGGGTCCACAAAGTAACTGCAACCTTCACCAGGTAAAATTGCAAGGTCTTTGGCACTTTGCCTTAAAGTGAAAACTGGGGGAGTGAGAGGATGCATAGGATTATTTTTGTTTTGTTGTGAGAGTTGTCATGAAATACAATTCACACACCATCACAGTTGTTCCTTTCAAGTTAATTTGGTTTTGGGGAGGGGGTTGGTTTTGTTTATGTGCAATGCATTGAGCCCAATGCCTTAGGCTAAACACTAATTTAGCACTAACTCCCTCAGTCTTAAAGTATTTTTTAGAACAATTAATAAGTTGTGCAGCCCTCACTACTACTTAATTCCAGAACATTTTTACTGCCTCTCAAGAACTTCTATAACCCACTGTCAGTCACTCTCTATTCTTCCTTCAACTCCTAAGCTCCTAGCATTACTAAGTTTTGTCTCTCTGAATTGGCCTCCTCTGGACTTCATCCAGTATGTCTCTGTGCCTGTTTTCTCACACTGGGGTTCATCCATACTTTTGCAAGTACAGACCTGTATTACTTCCTACTCTGCATATTTGGGCTGTTTACATTTACAACATTACAATGATGACATTAAAACCTGTACATATGTTTTTATGTGGAGGTCTATATTTTAACAGAATATCAAAATAAGATGTCATATAATCTTCATTTTTATTGAAGAGTTTTTTTAATTGAACAGTTTTAAAGTGCTGTAAGAGAGCTATCTGGCAATTTAACAATCATTTATTTTCTTTCTAAATATCACAGGATGCATTCTTCTTGATGAAACTGAAACTTCTGACTCAGTTCCTTTTCTCCTTCTGCATTATCCTTGTACATAGGCAAAGATTATCACTAAATAATAATGAATGGTGGCAGGTAAAATATGGCAGATGATCTTTTCTAAAGTAATACCTAAGTTGGCAAAAGTGGTGCAAATATTTTCCATGTATTTTTATGGAGTTTCAAGTTCAATAATAAGATACAAGAATAATACAAGGTATTTCTGAAATCCCTTTCCTAGACTCACCCACCAGATGTCTATATGCTCCCAACTTTGCTTCGTCATTCTCTCTGTATATTTATCATACATGTGCATTTTCTGAATCACCTGTGAAAGTTGGACACATTTTGTCTTTTGCCATAGACTATTTTCAGTTAAGTTTCTTAAACAAAGGAAAATCTTTCTCATGAACAATAATAATTAAAATTATGAAATTTAACATTGGCATCGGTTGGTATTTTAAGAATAAAATTAGAGATGCCACTAAGTATACTGTCCAAATTCTTCATTAGTATCATTATTATTAGCCTTTTGTTTGAAAAAAACAATAATCTGGAAATGGGGATTTGCTTAAACATTAAGAGCATGGGCTGCTCTTCCAGAGGACCCAGGTTCAATTAACTATCACATGGAGGTTCACAACTGCCTTTAACTCCAGCCCCAGAGAATATCGCACCCTCTTCTGGCTTCTGCAGGCACCAGCCAGGCATTGCATCGTGAGCAGACATCCATGCAGGCAACACACCCACACACATAAAATAAAACCCAATTATCCTATAAAAATCTGAATCCAAGTATAAGTTAAAGTAATCATATATATTAAAAGTCAAACTAATGTTGTTCAAAATTGGAAGGATTTCTGAATATACCGCCAATCAGTGCACTGCTGTGATGGAGAGCTACAAGACTACTGACTCCAAGACAATGGAGTAAAAGGCAATAGTGCACTTGTGCCTCGCTACTGCTTTGGCTACGTATAAAACTCTTTCTCTGAGAAGCTTAAACTGAATGCCAAACTATACCCTTTTAAACATTTTGAAGAGATTTTTAAAGTTTTTGTTTGTTTATTTATTGTGTACATATACATGCATATGAGTGTGGAGGTCAGAGAACAAACTGTGGGAGTCAGTTCCCTCTACCAACCACTTCCAGCTTTCAAGCAGCTGTACATAAATCATGCATTAGCCAGGGTCTCTCACTCTGGTTACTTGTTTGACTTGTTACCTCTACGTTTTTAGATCTGATGAAATTAATGAAGCTAAGATGAACTTTCACTTATTTGGATTTAGAAAGCAAAGCCATGGAGAAACAAGGATATTAGCAATAAGAGATGTAGCCCAATTGGAAGTGTACTTAATTGCTATCCTTCATGGTACAACTTAAAATATAAGCAACAAAAGAGGTAAAAAAAAATCTGTTCAAATACTACTGGTTGATTTTATTTAAGGAAATTGAAGACCATCTAGAGCTGAAGATAATTAAAATTATAACATTAAAGCTATAATTCTAAGAAGAAAAGTTAAATGACAAAAGACTTAGAAAGTAGCTAATAATTTTCCCTAAAATAAAATTTGACATTGTAATTATTCAAACAGTATACAATTCTTGAAATTTAAGATTAAGCACCCAATTATCAATAATTTTTGATTGTGTAAATAGGTAAACAGGAGCATCTACAATTATTATGACTATTAAAAAGTTGAAATTAGGAAAGTATCTCCTCTATCTTTAGGCCCAACGATATTTTGAACAATTGTGTTACTAAAAGTAAATAGGTCAGATGTGCATTTACACATTTAACTTCATTACCCCTTATGATAATACATAGTTTGATGAACATCTCTTCATTTACAAAAAGGAAAGCTAAGATTTAGAGATGTGACTGCCTGGGAAGTAGAAGTGCAGGTGTTCATATTCCAGAGGTGACAATTCAAACACTTTCTATAGCAGTGGTTTTTTTCTATATAGCATTTTTAGCTATTTGAGGTGAAGTAGAAATCGTAAAGGTAAATAGTCATTATTTGTGAACTTAAATATTGTAGTTGCTCAATAATTTGAGAGACGAAAACAAAGCTGAGGTCAGTTGCTAAAAAAAAAAGGCAGCCAGAATACCTAGTTTCTAATGTAAAATGATAAAAGTCAAAGTGAATGTAAAGTTTCATTGCTTTAACATGCTTCTTAATCATACAATTTCACTGATCATTAGCACTACAAATAGTCACATATATAGTTATGTTTAATGAATAAATTTTTTTCCATGTCTAATAAGAAAGTTTGACCCTAAAAGTATTTAAGAAGACTGTTGCTGTGTTTGGTAAATTTTCCATCGCTAGTCTCAAAAATGGAACCTATGTTTACATTTACCATTGTTTTAAATGGCATTTTTAACGTAAAAAAAACCCCAAAAGAACAAAAAGAGAAACAAAATACAAAAACACAAAACTATTTTTAGAGAAGAAAATCTAGCACATGGTTTTAGGGAGAAATCCAATTTGGGCATGTGGTGTCTGGTTCGAGTTCATGGGTACACTCAAAGAAACACTTGAAAATGAAAAAGCAGTCTATAGACTGTGAGAAAATATTTGCAAACTAAATATCTGAAAAGAAGTTAGTATCTAAAAACTAATCACAAAACTCAATAGCAGAAACTGGAATAAACTGATTTAAAAGCTGGAAAAGGGCCTGAATAAATATTTCTGGAAAACATAAAATGGCTGATAGCAGGGCCAGGGAAATGGCTTATCTGGTAAAGCGATTGCTGTGCAGGCATGAGGACCAGAGTTCAGATCCCCAGCACCCATGTAAAAAAAAAAAGCTGGCACAGCAGCCTGCCTTGTAATCTCAGCGCTATGAAGAGACAAGCAGGTCCTCGGGACTTGCTCACCAGCTAGTTCTAGCTGAAGATCCCTGCTACTAACAAGGTGGTGAAGAGCAGAGAAAGATACTTGATGCCATATTAGAAAGTGTGAATTTATAAGAGTAGGTATGGTTTATTAAAGGAGGTATGTCAATGGGGGTAGGTTTTCAAGTCTCAAAAGCTCAAGTCAGGTCTAGAAGCTCATTCTCTTCCCGCTGCTTGTAGATATAGAACTCTCAGCTCCTTTTCCAGCACGATGTCATCCTGCATGCTGTTGTTACAAAAATGGATTAAACCTCTGAACTGTACTCCAGTCCCAATTAAATGTTTTCCTTTATAAAAAAAAAAAAAAAGATACTTGATGCTAATCTTTGACCTCCACACACCCATGCACACCAGGCGACATATGCAAAACCCACACAGAAATTGAAGGTAACATAGAGTGATACAGGAAAATACCCAATATAGATTCTGGTTTCTAAACATGCACTCAGGGGTACATGCATCTCTGCATATAAGGGGGTACACATGGGCTAATACACAAAGAGGAGGAAAAGACCAATGGGTATTCAAAACAATGTCCAACAACATTACTATCAGGGCAATGCAAATCAAAACCACAATGACATCTTAAATCAGATTACAGATGCTAGGTACTCTAGTCCATAATGGCTCAATATAATAAGATTTTCTTGATGGCTTTAAAGAAACAAGTTGCCGCCAGGCTGTGAGGCAGATTTGAGAGCAGAACCCAAAGGTGGTCTTCAGGAGCTAATAATAACCCTTTCTTAATGGCCAGCAAAAATGACCATGGATCTCAGTCCTATCTATTCAACAGGTTACAAGAAGAGGACTGAGCACGTAGCTGAGAGGAAAACACCTGGTCTACTTGATTTCATCTTGTAATATCAGCAGAGAATAAACTAGACTCTATTTGGTCTTCTGGTCAGGAAAATAATAAATAGGTATTGTAATATGCTAAACTGTTAGTATATGATTATATAGCAGAATACAATTAATTTAGGAGACAGGGAGGTGGCTTGGCAGGTAAAAGTGATAGCTGCAGGTCTGAGTACCCAAATTCAAATTCCCTGAAAGTCACATAAAAAGTTGCATGTGGGGCTGGAGAGATGGCTCAGTGGTTAAGAGCATTGCCTGCTCTTCCAAAGGTCCTGAGTTCAATTCCCGGCAACCACATGGTGGCTCACAACCATCTGGAATGAGGTCTGGTGCCCTCTTCTGGCCTGCAGACATACATACAGACAGAATATTGTATACATAATAAATAGATAGATAGATAGATAGATAGATAGATAGATAGATAGATAGACAGACAGACAGATAGATAAAGTCGCATGTGGCACAACACACACATAATCCCAATACCCTACAGTGAGTTGACAGGCAGAGACAAGAGACTCAATCACCTGGAAGTTTGGAGGCCAACGAGCCTGACATATGCATCACACTGGGAAAAGAAGACAGATTCTGCCCAACAAAGTGATAGGCAAGATTTAAGTCTCAAAGGTTGTCTTCTGAACCTTTAAACAGCCCCCTCTTCATTTGTTGTGTTATACAAAGTAGAGATTGTTCATTTTCATTGTTGTATAGAATTCTACTACGTAAGCAAATCAGAAGTTATCCATTCTGCTACTGAAGGAAATTAGGGCAGTTTCTGATTTTTAGCTATCAAAAGCAGTACAGTAATACACATTTTTGTACAGATCTCTCCATGACCATTTCTGCACCACACTTCTGTTCTCAATTGTTGAGTCACAGAGCACTGTTCAACTCCAAACCTGCCAAACATTCTCCAAAGTAAATGCTCCTGTTTATACTCAGCAGTCATGTGTATGGTTTCTTTCTTTCATTGGTCTAGATTCTTTTTTTTTTTTTTTTGTCTAGATTCTTAACAGCACATGTTATTTTCTGCTTTTGCTATTTTCATCATTTTGATGGGGCATGATTCTATTTTGGGAGCTTCTCTCTGTAGACTGTATGGCTTCCTGTGAAATGTGCATTCTAATCTTGCCTTTTTCTTACAGATGTTTTCTTACATACCAAGAATGAGTGTCAGAATGTTCAACTGTCTTTTTTCAGCTATTTGAGAAAATGTAATATAAACATCGGTAATACCAAGGCTAAACCCATAGAGCCTCAAACCCTTCCCATTCTTTTACACAGCTTTTACATGGATGAAGAAAAACAGTCTACATTTAAATATTAAAATACTACACTTTCTGGAAAATTTGTGAGGAAGCTGTCCTAAGTTACAGCACTTTAGAGCAACAAGAGGGACAGACATTTCAGGCCCACTACTTAATGAAAATTTCACTGTCCAATAAAATTTGCAAGCTATTCACTAGAACATGTGCTTCTGGGAGGAAAAAGCTAGTAATATGATTGGTTGGACTTTTCTCCTAAGGAACACTGTACAGAAACCTGGCTTCTGCTTTCAAAGGCTCCAGCATTTGACAAACAATGCAGTGTCATTAATACCTGCCTCAAGAAGTTCCGCTGAAGCATGGAAGATTTGCATGGTCTTACAAATACTATTGCAAGGAGCATTAGTTTTATTTCCTTTAATAATGGTAGCAACTCCTGGAATTTATTCTGGAGATAGCTATGAGAATGACATGGACTCAAATTTGGGGGGAAAGCTGTCCTTTTGTGCAAATTTACCTACAAAAGTCGATCATCAATCATTTACTGAGTGCTGTTTTCATAAAATAAGAGAAGTAAAAAATTAGAAGACTAAAGGCATATTTCATAAATGTTAGCAGTTAAAAGCCAGACAAATAGTTACAAGTAAACAATGTGGTGCTTAGCATTTCAGGGAAGTACAGTAACAGTTCATTGAACTTCGAGTTGTGTTAAAAAGGCTCCCAAAGAAACTACAGAGTGTTCGTTTATACACACACAGACACACACACACGTTTACATAACAAAAAATATTTTAAATTGCTAAGAATTTCAAATTTCAGTACTGGCAGAGATAAAAAAAAAAAAAAAACCACTCCAAGCATCATGTGATACAATCCCTGTCGCACTGGTTTTCTACACTCTGAGAAATACTGATGAAAGTTTGCTAGAACTCTTAGGAAGTCAGTCCTGTGCAGGTGACAGGCTATGACTGCCTCCCCGCTAAAAAGGCAATACACTTTTTTTTTTCTGTTCTGCACTAAATACCTTAACTCACACCTGTTTTCACACAGGTGGGGTTCTTGTGGCTTTTCTCATGCTTACTGTAGCACACTACTCCTCTTTTAAAATTCCATTCCATTTATGTACTTGACATTTAGTATTCTAAATGTTCTTGAAAAAGGGAACTATTTAATCAGGGATCCAGACATCTTAGCTTTCCTATTTGACTCAGGACTAAAAGTCAAATTAGTTACAGAAAATCATTTGAAGTATTTTAGAAAAAAAAAAAAGTAACAGTTCTCCAAATCTTCAAATAGCTAAAGCAATGAGCAGGAACAATGGACTGCACAGCAGTCTATACAGGTACTCCATAGCCTTTGAAAATGGACTCAAGATGTCACAGCCATCTGTCCAAAAGGTTGCATGCTCCCCTACACAGACAGACACACAGATACACAAACAGACACATGCAGACACATACACACAAAACCACTAAACTGAACGACAACTGTATGTTCCTGACAGCTCAAATTGCTTACCTTCTAAGATCAGACATGAGAAAAAGCAAGCAGCAGTTTTTATTTTCAAAGAATAAGGTTACACTGGTCAGTGGTGGTGCCTTTAATCCCAGCACTGGGGAGGCAGAGGCAGGCAGATCTCTGTGAGTTCAAGGCCAGCCTGGTCTACAAGAGCTAGGACAGGCTCTAATGCCACAGAGAAACCCTGTCTCGAAAAACAAACAAACAGGCTGCAAAGTCTCATTTCTCAAGGCACGCTTCAGGAACTCACTGCTTGTAAAACATTATGAACCTGGGGATGAAACAAACAAACCAAACAAAAAACGTGCTATTCCAGAATCAAGACACTGGCAGATCTCCCCTTCATCCTTAAGTTCACAGTGCTTCTGATTCAACTTAATTCCAGGGTCTGGGTTAGGAAAAGAAACTACGACAGAAGACAAAGACCTTCATGTTAATCTTTGATTCAGTTAAGCTTCTCTTACTGAGTATGTACTGACTTCATTTATGTGGCATTGCTTAAGGTTTCTGAACACAAGCTGATCACAGTCAAAGACAAATGGGAACCTTAGTACACTTGAAAATCTCAAGGAGCAGGAGAATTCATACTGCATGCACAGCCATGACCAGGAACAACTGGGCAGAGACACAATTCTCCCTACACTCCTCAGAGTATAAAATGAGGTAAGCATTAATTCACAGGAGTTACATACTTTTCACTAAAACTGAAACCCAGAGAAATGTAAACAAGAACAATCATGAATAACCACTAGAGAGCGGCAAGAACAGACCAGAAACAAACAAGGCTATAACAAGCACCATCTACTGAAGGAGATGGGAAACAGTCATGCAGTTTCTGAGAAGGGATTCTTTGAGTGAGTCAAATTTTAAATATAATAAAAACAGACTGCAGAATGACTTGCCTTCTTTGGGAACTTAATACATAATCTGTATTTATATGGAGACATATGTAGTTAAAGATATGTATAAAACTGAAGAGATGGCTCAGAGGTTAAGAGCATTGTCTGCTCTTCCAAAGGTCGTGAGTTCAATTCCCAGCAACCACATGGTGGCTCACAACCATCTGTAATGGGGTTTGGTGCCCTCTTCTGTCCTGCAGGCATACACAAACAGAATATTGTATACATAATAAATAAATAAATATTTTAAAAAAGATATGTATAAAACTAATAATACTGGTGGCACAAGATTCTTGAGTAGTGGAAATGGTTCTTCTAGGAACTACTGATCCAACTGCTTCCAGCACACAGGAGACATTCTTCCGCTTGTTCCTCAGTGCCCTGCCTCATTCCATTCCCATTTAAAACAGATACCAAGCTGGTTTCTTGAATCCTAGAAAGCATAAGCCCTTATTGTCTGAATTAACATACAGAAGAGAAAAGGACACTTGCTTCCTTTTCTGGCACAGTAGTGTAGTTCATAATGACCAGGTTGATTAGTATTGTGGTGAGGTTGGTTAGTATTGATTTATTTCAACTCAAGTCAGTAAAATATTACCAATGAAATAGGTTTCTGATTGTTCCTGGCATAAGCAAACAACAGCCAGGCCAAAGGTCCACTTTAATCTCCCCTAAACTTTCTATCTTGTTGTGTACACATGAACCATGGTATTCATATGTATACCACAGCAGTTCTTTCTACATATTTTCAGTAGGATGAAATTGAAGACAAAAACCCAAGCCTTATACAGTTAAACCTAAATACTATCAAGTTGGACTCGGCCATTATTTCCACAGCCTTCAGTCTGCTTATAAACAGTGTACTTAAGTAATGGATTCTTCAGTAAGACAGTGAACAGTCTCTTGTTTCCTACTGGGTGGGGAATTCACTTTGCAACGGTTTCTGAGACAGCCCACAGCAATAATGAAACTATTCCTTACAACCTACTGCCAATCTCCCACATACTTGTAAATCAGCACTCAATTTACACAGATCCAGCCCCATACTGGAACGAGCAGGTTAGAAATAACACAAAAGTCTTCACTGTGCTTATAGCTGAATCAGACTAACTTGTTCCCAGGAGTTTTAAAGAACCATGACAGATTCTTTTGGCAGTGACTATCGTTACTATTTAACTCACCAGAATAGTGTGGCTTTCATCACAAGAGTCTCCAGAAAAATGGAAAAGGACTACTTGACAATGTATGAAGACAGATGTTCACTGTCCTGATTCTCAAGATCCTCCTCTAAGTTATCCTCTAACACGTAATTCATGAGGCAAAGTAACAGAACACTCAAATAAATAAAGAGAAACAGAGCTGGACCCTGGAAAACAAGTAATCCAAACGATTGACTACTTTAAAAACTCTATCTCATCCTTCTTTAAATTAATATGAGAAAAAAGTGAATACAGGAAGATTTTATTTTTGCTTGTAGTAAAAGATAAAAGTACATAAAATGGATATTTGTATATAACATGCAGAAAATTTCCAAGACTTCAAGTCTTTAAAAGAAATTATAATCAATATTAAAAGTTTTATCTTCATATACATACAAAATGCTACTATGTTTAACTTAATAAGATTAGCATATAAACTAGGCATTTTCCTTAACTACAAGACATTTTTACTTTCTAATAAGTAATTTATAATTGGTTTTATTCAAGAATATGTATTAGTACTAATTTTATAATACTCAATTCTCAATATTTATCCCTATAAGATTTTAATATGGGTTCACAATGCATCTGCACTATTTAAGTAATAACTCATCATTTATGACACTAGCAACTACAGTATACATAAAATGTAAGGTCTACATATAAACGGTATCATACCAACAAACAAATAAACCCCAAAATCCCAAATCAAAAGAGTTAAGAAATCTAGGTTTTCACTTGAGTAAGTACCAAAGTCCTTAGGTCTTAGTGTTCTCACTGAAAATGAAGAAAATGGGCTATAGACAGGCAGTCTTTAAAGTCCCAGATTTATCTTTCATGAGTCAACCAGTTAAAATCTCTACATTGTCATCTGCTGGTAGAGAATATTAAAAGGCAACCTTTTGAAATCAGAAGCAGCACGCTTTCCATATGAATACTCTTACTGTTGTCTATGAATCTAACCTGTTGAACTTTCTGAATGACAATTACATTCTATAGAGACTCAAGCAATGTGCCCTTAATATCCTGCTGAATGTTAAATATATTCTGTCTCTCTCAGAAATGAGTTCTATCAGTTTCCAAGTATCTTTATATTTCATGAAGAATTGAGGCAGATCCAAAATAAGTATCAATTTCATATTGTATTATTGAAAGAATAAGTAAATGTTGTTGTGTTAATATCTGCTACTCTCACTATTCTTCTAATTCCAGATGGATGCTTTAGTGTTGGATTTTACGCTACAACACCGATAGTCTCTACACATATTTCTGTAAACATACAGAAAGGAAAAATAGCTCACTTTTAAAAATCGATACTCATGACCACAAATACATTTGTATAATAAAACACATTATCTTAACTACATACAAACATTAATTCTTGGCAGCTCTTACCTGGGGTCTGCATTCTTTGAAGTTTCTGGGTGTTGCTAACATGATCTTTCCCACATGCCAGTCAGAAACTCCGAACAGTCTGTGTACAGAACTCGCCTGTGCTTGCTCTCCGGTTTTCTCTCCCCTTTTGCTCTCACTCTGTGCCTCAGACAGTTTGGAATGTAGAAAAGCCAGAGCCAATGCCAGTCAAACTCAATCCACCCCCTCCTTTCTTTTGCTGGAGAGCACTAAACAATAGCCACTCTTCCTTGCTCACTCACCACTGTGTCTCTTTCATTAGCATTGAGTACAGAAAAATTATGTCCGGAGGAGGAATGTGATTTGCCCAGCTAGGTAATTCATTTTTTTCTATTCCAAGGGTGGGAGGACAGATTGTACCTCTTTTTGTGTATTCTGAAAAGTAATTTTTAAAAATCTACTTCAAAACCTGTCCCATTTTAAGGCTAAAAAAATAAAGCTAACTTCAGATCCTTTTCTGAAATGTTGCTGTGTTAAATCAACAGAAACTTTTTAAAGTACAAAAAGTGGTATAACTCTTTCACAGACACATCAGTATCTTTTAAATTACTTTATTAATCAAACCAATTTAACATCATGATGGAAATATATTCAGAAAAGTTTTTATTTCTGTAAGGTCCTTTGTTTAAGTCTCAAACTGGAATTTCATTTTAAAACAAAGACTAGCAACTGAAGAACAATTTTATAAACTGAGAGATTCCACTAAACTAGTTTTTTACTAGGCCTGATGAAATTATAGATAATATCATTGTACTCAGTCATGTGAGTCTGTTCTAAAATAAGACACGTACGAGGTATTTTTCTACACTCCGAAAAATGGAAAGCAGGTTAACAGCATTGATCTTCCTTACTGGTATAAGGACTTACTATGTTATACTGCTGCTCATTGCTGAAGTTAGCTGTCAAGTAATCAAGTAGAATCCGGAAGCCACTTCAGGGATTGGGGAGAAATGAAAGGAAGGCAGGATCAACCTGGGAGCTGCTGCTTAGCAGTGATGGATTCATACTGCACTGTCTCCTATCTAGATGTGTGTGTTAAATGTAATATATAAGCTTCACATTAGTTATTCAAATATGCACAGACAGCATCTGTGTACACACATGTGTTGGGGAATATATACCTATCTTTTGTCACTTCTTTAACTTTCTCCCTAAGTCTTAGTGATTTAAATTACATTTATTTAGGAAAAAAATTTAAAGTGGATAAACATTCGATTTCTTTATGATATTTAAGTATATAGCACATTGTCTACTGTACAAAGTACACTACATTTTACACATATGTACAGCTCCATTACCCTCCTTTGATAAAGTTTCTTTTTTAATTCCATAATTTAGTTTCATTTTTCTAGCTTTATACTACATTTTGTCTGCCTGTCTTTTCAGCTTCCTATTTCCACTCCGTATAAACTACCTATTCTTTCAATCCTACTGCTATTCAAATATAAAAGGGGAAGAAAAACATAACCAAGTATTATGCAGGAATATTCAAACTGAGTGTCTGCACATGAAGACTTAACACTCCAAAGATTTATACCTTGCCCTCTACAAGATAAAAAGAAATACTGACCCTTGTACAATACAAAGTTACATCATTATAAATTTGTTTATAGTTGATCTTAGAGCACACAAAGCACAATGAAATCAATTATTCATAGCAATGCTTCAAATAAAAATAATGATTTCCACAAGTCCATTTAAGAGAATTAACAGTGAGTATAAGCCATAGGAAGAGATTTCAGTTCAAAAATAACAAACAAAACAGAAGTCGGAGTTCATGTGTGACAGAAATGACTTTCTGAAAGCCCGCCTGCTGTGGGAGTAAGAGGCTGGCTGTCCACTCATCAAAATGCTGCAACCAGTTTTCAAATTTTGTTACTAATATTAAACAACAGTAGTGTTATTAGTAACAGAGTACAATAATCTTTTCCCAAATGTCAAAAAAAAGCTCATGCACATAATCTCAACTGTGAGGGTTTCTTCTGAAATGTTTTTAAAACATTAGACTCTGCAATTATTTATTATTCTTACAAAAGTTCTGAATGGTAGTGAGTTCAGGTCAATAATGGCACAGTTAGATATCTGAAGGAGAAATTATAAGACTACTTTATTGTACTATGAAAAAAAAGAACATTTATTTTCTGCAGTTCTAATACTTGACAAGATCTTGAATCTGAGATCCCCTGTTAAGGAAAATTTTTTTCTTAAATATAAATATGCTATTCCAGTATTCAATACTCTTTTAAGGATGCTCCAAGAACTGCCACAGCATAGCACTATCTTTAATACCATGCTATGTGCCCAGTCTTGGAGTTCTTGTTGCTCCGCCAGGCATGTCTGCTTTCTTATTTATCATTAAAAATCCAGATTCACAATTATTTCTTAGTATGGCATATCTTAACTTCCACAGTAAGAGCTGATCATCTTCCTGTGTAGTGTCTCTTTTCCTGACCTGACTCCATTTCTCATCGCAATCCACACTATTTATTTTATCTTATCACACAAGTTCTGATGTCTAATGTCTCTTTTCCCCACCACAGTGTGAGGTACATTCTGGGAATGGAAAAATGGAAGGAACTTTCATCTTGCTTTCCACCCAGCTCCAGACTTTATGAAAATATGCATGACATCAGTAGGAGCTTAATAATTGATAGAGGGACAGGCAGAAGGATGACTATGTTTCATTTATCATAACCTTATGAATATCTAGACATAGTACACTTTCGAATAACTTTACAACAGGGAGATAGTACATCCATTTCATATGTCATAGTGTAACTGAAGTAGCCAATTGAAGGCAGCAGAATTAGGTATCAAGGAAAGATAGTTACTCAGCTAGAACCTACTCATAATGAGCAAAATCCTGGCCAGCAGAAGTTGTTTCCAGTATTTCCACCTTATTTCACTGGTGATAAGCCTATAGTCAGCTGCTATGCTTACTGCCTTGGTTAGGGAAACAGCTTCTGAAATGGAGACTTAAAGAGTTCAATTAACGTTTAATCCTCTGTTACAGCTAGGACGTTCTCAAAACTGCTGGGAAGCAGGAGGAAATGCTTCAGTATGCAGTCATTAATATGCTACAGAGTGGTTAACATCCATGGTCATGCAGAAAATCCCTCTCTTGTTAGCAACAGCCTCAGAGAGTTAGGTGGAATCTTGATCAAAATTCAGAGATCGAGTGTATACAGGGTAATATGGCCGTAAACCTGATCACAATTCAGAACAGTCCATTAGGCGTCAACCATGTTCATTTCAGATAGGAGAGACCACCTGTCTGTTCATTGCTGTAACCACAGTCAGGTCTACATAGTAAACTGACGGTTTGGCACAGACAAAAGTTGACTCCTAGGGGCTCTATCTATGCAGGATTCCAAGGTTAGTATCAATAAGCTTTGTCTTCATTAATAAAAAGCTAAGAGAATTTTTCTAGTTATGAATCAATGAAATAATCCATTCTTGTAAATTTTTGAAGACTGTGGATAATATATTTCCCTTCATGATTAACAAAAGTACAGTCAAAGAACTCTTTGTTCCAGGTATAGAATTCAATGTGCTAGTCACTAAAACTCTAAACCACAAATGCATTGTTCTTGAAAAAAAAAAAAAAGAACACAACTTAGCTATCTGCACATAATTAAAAACTTATATATCAAATTTATTCATTTTCGAACAAATCAACAAGCAATTCTTTAACAATTATCCTCTACTCTTCCAAGCAGAAACACATCTCAGTAGCAGTCAGGCTGAGGTGTACACCGAACTGTGTAGACACTGGCTCTTGTACTTATGCATGTTCCCTCTTTTGAAGAGCAACAGCTTCTCTAAACACAAACACAGATTCTTTTAATGTTGGCCTACAAGGAAAGGCATTTTGATAATGTGTTCTTCCTACTGAATTCCAAGAGTTCACATTAGAAAAAGAAACCATTATTTATAATTCTTATGACAAACACCAAAGTCACCCACTTATTCAGAAATGCCACTGAATTTTAAAACTAATTCCAACACACACACACACACACACCCTCATTCTACTCTGATGAAAAGGCTGTAGAAGACCAGAATTTCCATGAAGTCATATAGATAGCAGTATAGTCACATGTTTTAGGAAGGGCACTTGACAAACAAGTGATAATAGTCAGAGGTTTCTTGTAAACTTGCAGTAAGGAATTTGAAGCCAGGCAGTAGTGGCACACACCTTTACCCCAATACTCGGGAGGCAGAGAGAAACAGGTGGATCTCTTTGAGTTTAAGGCCATTCTGTTCTATAAAGTGAGTTCCATGACAGCCAGGGCTCTTATGCAGAGAAAACCTGTCTCAAAAAGAAAAAGAGGAAGAAAAAAACCTTTGAGAATTACCTTACTCTCGCAGCTAAGATGACTCATTAAATACATTTCCTTACCTTGACTGGAATTGGCTGAAGGAAGTAGCAAAGGGAAAGTCCCTATCTGTCTGCTCTTTAACTCTGGCTTTCATGTGAACAAAACAGTATTGCAAAGAAAATTAGGAAAAACATTAAATGGGATAGATACAAGGAAATCATATTGTTTTATATCACTTCAGCAAGAATATCCTGTAAGAATAAGGTTCATGGAAGAATTAAGTAATAAACAACAAAGGGCATCTAAAAGCATTTTGGGGATAGCGATAGATGATAATAAATATTTCGGAATATACTCATACACAGCTAATACCATGTTTATATCTCTCTTCATTTATTGTAAAAAGGGATTTGGGAACTGGAGAGATGACTCAGTTAGTACCTGCCTTGCAAGCATGAGTTTGATCTGCAGAACCCAGTAGGGAAGTAGAAAAAGACAGATCCCAGATTGTTGGGGGTAATTGGCATGTTTCAAGTCCATGAGAGACTCTGTCTACAAAAACAGTATGGATAGATACTAAGAAATGATGTTTGAGGTTGTCCTTAGACTCTGTATACATGTGCACAAATATGCACTTGTGTATATGCAAACATGCATATATATACACAATAAAAAACCAAAATATATGAAATAGAATCTTAACTTATTTCTTTAAAATATGACCTTAGAAAACTCATTTTCCTCAATCGCTTTAAAAACAAATACAAAATTGCCTGTTAGGTTTTCTGACCTGTTGAGTTAATCTGCTTTCACAGCTCAAACATTATTCTAGACATCTCGTAAAAATACAAATTGCAGGTTACTTTCAATATAAATGATGGCCATAGGTATGTGGTCTCTATTTCTACAAAATCTTTTATTTAGATAAAAGATGAACTCTTTTGCTACATTAAGACTTGGCATATGAATACATAACATGTAAAATAACTCATACATGATATAGTTCTAAATAATTTATCAGGTAGTTCATTCAATTTCTATTATTACCTAATATGCAACTGAAGCAAACTAAGCTTGTTGCTGGAGCTCCTTCCACTCCTTCAGCCAATACCTGCTGAGATACCAGCCCATTGGGGCATGGTCTCTCTCTCTCTCTCTCTCTCTCTCTCTCTCTCTCTCTCTCTCTCTCTCTCTCTCTCTCTCAAAAGCAGCAACAGCCCTCCTCTCTCTCTCTGGCTTCCGGCTCCACTTCGGGCAACTAGGCTCCCATCCTGATTGAGCAGAGGGCTGTTGTCTGGGATGGTGATCTGTAAGTTTTCCCCCCTTAAATAAATAACCCTTCTATTAATCATAATTCCAAACTGGTGTGGGATTGTTTGTGACTCACGCCTTCATAAACTGCACTAGAAATAAAAGATAAGTCATAAAACATTTTAGTTGTGAGCCTAACCTTTAAAGGCTGGGCCATCTCTCTAGTCCCATAAAACATTTTTTAAAAAGGCAAACTACCTAAAAGAAAATTCTAATGCTAATTTTCTATGGGGCTGAATTCTAAAATAAACAACCTAAGGGACAAGTCATCTATCCATTTTACAGATGAGGAAATAAAAACACACTCACGTTCCATGAGTGCTATGTCCAATCTCAATGTGGTAGCACTAGAATGTCTACTTGTGCTGGTTGAGTACTCTTCCCACGTCACTGTGGTACACTACCAAACTGCTCCACATTTCTCTATTTGACTGGCATCTGGGTTTGTTTTGCCTCTTCATAGCTTCCTTTGCTTTCCAAATTTTCTATATCAGTTTTATGTAAGAGTTTCCATATTATACTAAATTTCATTTGTCAGCAGAAATTCTTTTCTTTAGTATGTGTAATTATAGTATGCAATATACATTAGAACCATTTACTGAGACTTTTTTTGAGAAGGCAGTCTACATACATGCTTTTTTATATATTCTAGTAATTAAAGAGATCAACATTAACCAGAATCTGAAAGATTGTTTTGAATGATATGTGAGCAGATTCACGACATTGGTCTTAGTGGAGCCTGGAAGAGGGACTGCTTTCGATTTTTTGTTTTAAATGCAGAATGCAAAGCAAAGAGTGAGCAAAGCTTTGGTCTCAAACTGTTCTTCCTCCCTTCCTTCCTCTCTCACTCTCTCAAAAAAGAAAGAAAAAGAAAAAAACCAGGTTTCTTTGTGTTGCGTCTCTGGCTGTCTGGAAACTCAGTCTGTAGACCAGGCTGGCCTTGAATTTATAGAGATCAGCCAGCATCTGCTTCCTAAGTGCTGGGATTAAAGGTGTGTGCCACCACCACCTTGCTAATCTGATGGCTCTTGTGGTGATACCTGAGTGCATAAATCACAGGCCTGCCATCTATGAGGTTCCCATCTAGTAACTAAGATACACAACAAAAACTTACTGAAAACATAAGGGCATGCATCCAAAATATTCATACAGGTTAGCACAGATAAATCCTCATTCTGGAGAAGCTGATTGGAAGAATGAAAAGACTGGCAAGAGATTTCAGCTAATTCAGGCCTTTGGATCGAGCACATTTCCATAAAAAAAAAGGTAAAGGTAAGGTGGAGGAGCAGAGCAAGATAGTGCAGGTTGATGACCAATGTGAGCAAGCACCACAGTGTCTGAGACTGCCTGGGAATCCTGAAGCAATCCTGTCAGGTCAGAGCCTGAGGAAGCTGTGCAATGAAGGAAAGATGACATTACAAAGCTAGGTCTAGGCTCAACGGCCTTCAGTACCAAAGATATCTTAATCTTATAGTACAGAAAATGGAGATATAATAAAGGTGTTTGAACAAAGGAAGTAATATGATTCAAATAGTCCTCTAAGGAAACACCAAATGAGCTGCACAGAAGTTCTAAAACTGGAGGAAATGAGGGTAGAAACAGATACAATGGCCATATTAACAGAAACAGTTATGACACGAGAACTGGTTATGGAGATAGAAAGGAATGAAGAGGGTAGATACACGGAGATAATGGTTTTGGTTTTGACCATGCTGGTACAGATGTTCACATGACCAACTGGAATCACAAGTCTACATTAAGAGGAAAGCCAGAAGCTAGAAAGAGATTTTTGAAGCTATTCATATAGAGTTGATTGTTTGGAAACACAAAAATAGGTAAAAATTAACTAGATAGAAAAGACAAAGCAAGTGAAGCAGACCAAGAATACAATTTTATTGTTTGGTTTTGTTTTGTTTTTCTCCAAGACTGGGTCTCACTCTGTAGCTCTGGCTGTCCTGGAACTCACAATAAAGACCAGGCTGGCCTTGAACTCACAGGGATTTGCACATTTCTGCTCCTAAAGTGCTGAGATTAAAGGGCACACCTGGCTACTACTACACCTGGTTCTGATGCTGCATATTTAAAAGAAGAAAACAGGGGAGCTAATGCCCTAAGGAATTATCTTGATAGCAGTCAGTGGGGTTCACACTCCTAAAATACAGTTTTAAAAACTGTTTTGCAGTGCTGTGGAGGCCCAGGCCTTTAATCCCAGCAGAGGCAAAGATTTCTGTAAATTCAAGGCCAGCCTGGTCTACAGAATGAGTTCTAGGGCAGCCAGGGTTACACCGAGAAACCCTNAAAAAAAAAAAAAAAAAAAAAAAAAAAAAAAAAAAAAAACCCAAACCTAGCTGTTTCTTTCTCTAGTCATTCTTTTACAGTTTTGTTTTGTTTATCTACAGTAAGGAAAGAAACTAGATTTTCCTGAATAAGGCTAAAGATCTCTTGACTTCTTTAGATTACTACAATCTAATAGATTAGAAAAATATCTTCTGTTCATGCACCATGCAGAGCAAAATCTTTACTTTTTTATTTGCATTTTTTATTTATTTATTTATTTTCATTTTACATACCAACCCCAGTCCACCTCTTTTTTCTACCCCCTTCACCTTCCCACATCCACTCCTCTGAGGGACAAGTCCTCCCTTAGGAAGTTTGCTTTATTTATTTATTTATTTATTTATTTATTTATTTAGCCTCCCTCAGGAAGTTTGCTTTATTTATTTATTTATTTATTTATTTATTTATTTATTTATTTATTTATTATGTGTATAGCATTCCTTCCATGTGTGCCCACAAGCCAGAAGGGGGCTCCAGGTCTCATTATAGATGGCTGTGAGCACCACGTGGTTGCTGGGAATTGAACTCAGGACCTCTGGAAGAGCAGTCAGTGCTCTTAACCACTGAGCCATCTCTCCAGCCCCCGCCTTTTTTTTTTTTTTTTAAAGAAATAATGTCAAGCAGTCAAGACTAAACTGGAACTACTTATTCCCCTTCTTCTACCTCCTGAGTGCTAGGATGACAGGCATATGTTCCATACCCAGTTTTATGTGATCTTGGGGACTGAACTCTGAGCTTTGTGTATGCTAGGCAAGCAATCTACCAACTGGGCTACAAACCCTAGTTTAAATATTTTTTTACTCTTGGTTGACACATTTTTATGTACTTATGAGGTACACAATTAGGTTTAGTTCACATATACACCAACTAATTATCACCTCAGGATACTCAGAATACCCATCACCCTAATGTTTACTATTTCTTTATGGTGAAATATATTCAAAATTCTCTTTAGACTACTTAGAGATAAATAATGTGTTCTGTGTAACCTTGTTCACCCTGCTGTGTTTGTTACAAAACCTAGTAACACATTCTTCTCTAACCAACTGTCCTCACATCCCTTCCAACCTTCAATCACACCCCCACTTGAAGGTAACCATTATTCTATTTATAATTTTTATGAAATCAGCTTTTTCAGATTCTAATTATAAGTGAGATGTGCACAGGGTGTTTATCCTTTTGTATCTGACGTATTGACCTAATGCCATATAGGTACATCCATGTGATTCAATTGACAGGATTTTATGGCTGAACACTGTTCAGGCTTTATTTCTGTTTAATTTTCTAATACACATAATCTCACATGTAAAATCTAAAATAGCTGATCTCAGTGAAGCTGAGAGGAGACTGGTGTTTACGTAGGCTAGAGATGAGGTGGGTTAATTAAAAGAATAGATGGCCAATGGTTACTAAGTCACAGTTGGAGATGAGCAAGATATCCAGGTGTGCTTTACACAGTGGTGAGTACAGACAATAACAATAGTTCACTCTAGTTTTCAGAAAGCTAGAAAGGATTTTAAAAGTTTTCATCATTAAAAAAAAATAGATGTTTGAAGACACAATGTTTAGTCTGCTTGAAATATTATGCAATAGACACATGTATTAAAATCCAATCCCCATGGGGTGATGGTGGTGCAGCCTTTCATCCACTGTCTTGGCAAGCAGATCTCAATGAGTTAGAGGCCAGGGTGGTCTACAAAGGGAGTTCTAGGACAGCCAGGAATGTGACACAAAGAAACCCCATCTCAAAGAAACCAAACCAAACCAAACCACAACAACAAATCCAATCTATCCTCATTTATATGCTCTATGTTTACATTTTATGCATCAATTAAAAATACAAGAACTCAGTGTTTTATGTAGCATCTAGTACCGGATATATGTGTGTGTGTGTGTGTGTGTGTGTGTGTGTGTGTGTGTGTGTGTATATATATGGTTATCTTTCTGAGAATAGAGAAAAATCACTTTCAATTTCCAGTTGACTTTCTAGTCTCCATGCCTACATTTTTTGTTTTACTTTTGTTTTTCTGTTTGTCTGCTAGTCTTAGTATCGTCTTTCACTTTATGTTTGCTAGTCTAGCGAAAGCTTGTATCATGTTTCTCCTCTTCTGCTAGTAAAATACAAGAATAGTGTTCTTCTAAATATTTGCTTGAGGGCTAATAACGGCAAGGAAAGTAGGGTGGAGAAGTCTCATTCTGCAGTGTGCAAACATTTGTTTATTTACCCTGTATTTGGTAAAATACCTTGCTTTTAATTTCTCCTGCTATCTCAAATCTGGATACTTGGGTTACTTTTGGATTTGTTTATCCTCCCTGAAAATATAACTAGAGGTATAAGTAGGGAACACAGTAAAATGGGGGGGAAAACCCATGACCCAGGAGTTAATGGCTCTTTCAAAGTTATGGCTCTTTTTACCATAACCTAACTGTTACTAGTTTTGAGTGAGAATGTCAGTGAGCAAGCATACATATGCACACATGTGTGCTTGTGTGTGTGTACTTTTGCCTTTCTTGTTTTTCATATGCTTGAAAGACTGAGTCTTTAAAGTAAAATAAATCCTTTACTACAGCTTTACTAGGGCTTGGATGAAGTACAGTTAGAAGCTTAAGTTTCATGTGCTATTTCTATCCCTAAGTATCCAGGTTGAATCTAAAAGTTACTCCTAATTGTTTATCCACTCATTCTCCCTTCCTATCTGACCTTCCAATCACAACAGTGTTTTATTAATATTAACATGTGTTAATATGTACTAATACTATCAATTAGCATATATAAAATTAGAATACATTAACAACACTTTGGGGTTGATTAATCCTGGACCATCTTGTTTTTAGGCCCTAATCCCTGTATTTTGAATTAAAGAACAACAACCCTGTTCTTTAGTTTTGTCTACACAAAGGACTTGAATAACTGTACTTTATTTGAGACATTTTACTGCCATCTGCTGGAAAAATGGTGAAATAGCTGCAAATTGCCCCAGTCCCCTTCACAAAAATAAATAACATACTATACCAGGATGAAAATGATAAGAGAGCAGATTAGAAAGGCCTCTTCTTGTCAATTGGCACACCTGAAAGGACAGTTTGGTAAAAGCAGCAGAAAAACAGAAAGAAGAGGAAAAAGGAAAGGAAGAAGGAAAGGAAAGGGGAAAAGGAAAACTACAAATCAAAATTCCCGTTGAACACAGATTTTAAAAAATTTAAGTCAGACGGTGGTGCCACGCGCCTTTAATCCCAGCACTCGGGAGGCAGAGGCAGGTGAATCACTCTCTTTGAGTTGGAGTCCAGCCTAGTCTATAAGAGCTAGTTCCAGGACAGGCTCCAAAGCTACAGAGAAACCCTGTCTCAGAAAACAAAAAACAAACACAGAAAAAAAAGGAAAAAAAGAAAGAGAGAATGGCATAGTAATCATTAATATCACTACACTAATACTGCCACCATGACCATTAACAGGCATCCCGTCCTTTATCTTTCCTCATCTTTATTCTTCACTAGTTTTTCCTACTCACTCAGTCACTACTTACCGAGTATCTATCAACCTGCCATCCCTTTGACAGGTATAAAGTGACCTTGCTATTCAATTTCCTCTCTGAATATACTATCTTTCAAACCATTTCAGTATGGCTTCTGCTATTATCATACCACCAAAACTGCTATTTTACACTAAATTCACTAAGAAACTTAATGTTCCTAAATACCAAGATGTTTGATTTTTTTTGTCCTTATCTTAATGCTTCCCTTCAGTAACATGTAATAAAGTTGGTAGTAGTTCTTAACTATCCTCCTCTCTGCTCAATTATTTTGTCCATTTATTTGACAACATGATCTTTGCACATCCCCCCCACCCCGCCCCCAGATTTGGTAAGTGTAACGCTCACATAGAAAAGTGCTCAAAACTCATGAACTATCCCAAAGTGGACATGAGTGGTGCAAGCACTGCCCGAGTCAACAAAAGGACATTGAAAGTACTCCAGACGCTTGTCATATCCTTCCATCTTGCTAATTCCTGCCTCTTACCTGAAACTAACCACTCCCCTGACTTCTAACACCACAGATTAGTTTTGCTACTTGGAGCTTCATCTAAATGAATGAGCCAGCAGGCACCACTGGGTGTACTGTTCAATGAATTCTTCAGTAAAACACCGTGCCAAGTCTCTCACTCATTTTCCACTAGGAAACCTGTACATATACCAAGCCAATCATGTCCCATCATAAATCTTACAAGCATACTGTCTTTTACCATCGTTTGCTTTTTAACTTTCTTACTAGTATTTTGACAGTTTCTAATCTTCATCAATTAAACCAGTTATTTTCCTAATGATTAATGCTATTTGTCTTCTGTTAAAGACATTCTGCAAGTCTACTGTGTTACTACTGCTTTAAACCTACAACACATCTGAACTGGTTCTGAGCATGATTTAGGAAAGAAGTGAAGCCCTACACCCTTGTTCTTCATTAGGATTATCTGATTGACCTGACACCAATGGCTGAAAGGACTGCCCACCTTACTGCTCTTTCAGGCCTTCTTTGTAACAATGTATGTCCTACATAAAAGAATAACCATTTCAGAATTCTGAATTCTGTTCAATTAGATCTATTTAAACAGATGTGGACATCAAGAGGTTAGGTATTCTTGTTTTGTTTTCTTCTACTCTGCCCTATTTTTGTTTTTGTTTTGTTTGTTTTGACATAGTGACTTTTATAAGACTGTGGCTGGCCTGAAACTTGCAATACAGACCAGCCTGGCCTTGGATTCACAGAGATGCATCTGCTTCTGCCGCCAGAGTGCTGGTATTAAAGGTATACACCACCGCTCCCAGATATCCTGGCTATCCTTGGTCTATGCATTTCTAGGTGAAATTAAGACTATATGATAACTTAGAAAAGTAATCTCATTCGGTAATTTCAATCCTAAGAGCTGACAAAATATCACCACAGAATACTGTTTTCTATACAAAAATGCTACACACACACACACTTTTCTCCCACCTGGTGCTAAGGACTGAATCCAGTCCTTCATGTATGCTAGGCAAGCTCTCAAACACTCAGACAAATCTCCCTCCCAGACTTTCACTTATTTAAAACCTTTTATAATTTTCTATCTCGAAGTTCTGCACACCACATTAGATTTCTTTTCCTAAATAGTTATTGTTGTGTGATGATGTACTAAGCATATTTATTTTCAATTTCTACTTTCAGGCATACAGAGATACCAATAGAAATAATTAATTAATCTTTAAATACTTATTTTTGTTTCTATATGTATTTTTATCTTGTTAAGTAAAAGAAAACCAACAAACATGCGTGCACGTGCACACACACGCACACACATACTCTTTCTTAGTCTTGAGACTGGCACCAAATGTGGCAAACACAAATGTTCAATGGAACATTCAACAAAAGGTGATCCTGCCTAAAGAAAATCACCAGGAAACTAATACAAGATTCAACTGGCATGAAAAAGATTATCTCCAGAGATAAGTTTTGCCCTCTCATATTAATGAGGATAAATTTCAGAGCTAATTTTAGGAAACAACTCTCAAAATGGTCACTAAGTCTCATTAGTAAGGACAATCTCCAGACCTTTTTAGAATAAAAGCCAGATGGGCTGGAGAGATGGCTCAGTGGTTAAGAGCATTGCCTGCTCTTCCAAAGGTCCTGAGTTCAATTCCCAGCAACCACATGGTGGCTCACAACCATCTGTAATGAGGTCTGGTGCCCTCTTCTGGCCTGCAGGCATACACACAAACAGAATATTGTATACATAACAAATAAATAAATATTAAAAAAAAAAGAATAAAAGCCAGAAAACGGCTTGAGACCAGACACCTTTGCTACCCGCCATCTTATTTTGTCTTTAAGAACAGTACCTGGAACACAACAGATATTTAACTACTTACTATATAGTCATTAATTGTCTCTTCTAGAACTCTGTAGTAATTCTTCAGACTATGATTGTACTTCCTCAAAACCTAAACACTTCAATATAGCAGAAACAATGAAAACAGGAAACGAAAGCTGGTGGCCCTTAGCCAGTTTAAATATATGCAATATCAGTGCATGTGAAATAAAACAAGCTATGATACACGCTCTGGTAAGTTTTTAATATTATGTGGCCCAACATTGACTTCAACACATGCTAAAGTGGTTCAAAGAAAACCAGATGACCAGAATATGGTTTCTCCAAAGAATAAACTTGGAAAGAATATTAGCTAGCCTAATTTTTTTAAAAGGCAGAAAGTTTTACAAGACATAAGGGAAATGAAGATTTTAAATTATGGCCTACATTTAGACAACAAAAACCTTAGAAAAACAACCCAAATCAAAGAATTATAGATACTGACCACCACCACAACTGACCATGTATCCATGAGTATAATGTTTAAAGTTCTTCAATACATAATAGTACAATGTAAAAGTACCAAAGCAGGTACTATTTTTCAAATTTCTTCATTAAATTGTGTATTCCTTTAAATTATTGTGCTAGTTTAATTATTTAAATATTGCAAAATGATAACACCTAATAATATATAGGATATAAAATGGTGGAAAGGCTAGCTGCTTTGATATTGAACAATTATTTTGGAATATAACAATTGAAATGTGTTTAGGGTGTTTCTGATTTGGGGAATAGTGAGATCATCACTAAGCTATCCCTGATCTGAAATGGAAGGGGTTAACATTTTTCCGTCATCTACTTGAACACTGGTCTGAATATAATTTATGTAGAACACACAAAGTTAAATTACCGGGGCTGGAGAGATGGCTCAGCTGTTAAGAGCATTGCCTGCTTTTCCAAAGGTCCTGAGTTCAATTCCCAGCAACCACATGGTGGCTCACAACCATCTGTAATGAGGTCTGGTGCCTGCAGGCATACACACAGACAGAATACGGAATACATAATAAATAAATATTAAAAAAAAAAAAACAAAGAAATTATCCTTCTCTGGCAACAGTGAAATCACCAGCAGCTATGAAAAGGGTGTGACTCAATACCAAGTTCCTTCACACAGTGATTGGAACAATACTACCAATGCTCTGAAAACCCAGAGATCAGCAATAGTGCAGAAATATGCCATCCAACTTGCCTAAACCAAACATCAACCCTACGGAGTAGTGCACAGATAAATTTATTAGCATACAAAAACTGCAGTTGCTTGGTTATACTCGATGAACTTCAGATCTGAATTAACAAGCTATTGACTTGAACAAACAGGTTTAACAAGAAACATATGTTTCACTGTAGCAGAGACAAATCCACCAATCTTCCAATAAAACGCAGGGATTCCTTTGTTTAGCTTACCTAGTTTAGCGGTGCCCTCTGGTGGGTACTCAGGAAACTGACCCTCTGAAGGGACACTGACGGTTCTCCTCAGGCATCGCCCTTTGGTGGAATCTGTCTGCTGCTCCTGTCCTTCCACAGGTATCTATTTAGCCCAGGAAAAGAGAGAAAACAAAATAATGAACTTGTCTAAGTACTTCCTGACTGAATAATGTTTTAATTAATGAAGAGAGTAGTGTGGAATGAAATTTGAAACTAGGAAGAATGTAGAAATGAAGTGTAAGAGATGTTACGATTACCAAGGCTTTTACAGGAAGCTGCTCTTTAGAAAGAAAACTGAAGGATCTGGAAAGGCGAGTATGTAAATTAGCTGTCCTGGAGACAGTACAAATCCTCTCTAGGTGTGACCTGCTCTGGAAGCTCAGAGAACAAAATATAACACCCACACAAAAGCCTCCTCTGTATCAGAAACTGGTTTACAAACTTTAATTTTATCCAATATTCAAAGACAAATGTTGAAACAAAAGCTGACCATGAAAATTAAGTTTCAATAATCTCTGAAAAGAACATTGGTTTTGTTAAAGATTTTTAAATAATGTCACCCAACTTTTATTCAGTAGTAGAATCAAATAATTAAATTTAGTTAATAAAGTGTATTTTCAATGCAAACATAGTCACACAGGTACAAAGATAAAACAGCATATTCTATCTCAAAAGGGTGACTGTTTCTATAATAGTAAAAAATTATTAGTTTCAAAACCATACTGAATAGTTATTTGTATAAATGAATGAGAACAATGAATGTTTTTAAAAGTCAATTCAGCAAGTTATTAATGCAGAATAATGGATGGCATCTTCAGGGGGTGTGACATAGCAGTTTCTTCACATTTCTGGAAGATGTAGTCCAAGGCCCCAATGAACTAACTGATGCCTGAAAATATAGCTATTATAAAACCCTGTGTATATTTTTCCCCACACAATCTATGACAGATTTTATGTTGTAAGTTACATGCAATAAGAGATTAATAATAATAACTAATAAAACAGAACAATATAAAGTTACTGAAATGTCATTTTTTTCTCCATTACTACCCCATGTTTCAATAAATTTATCTTACTTTTATCTTTTCATTAAATGAATGGAAGCACTTCAGTTTTTTTTGGCATCAGAAGACTACTAGCATCTACTTTTAGGTTTCAGTTATTCTAAAGTAAAACCAATACTTAAAGACAAGCACCATCAGAATAACACTATTTAAAGATATTGTACAGAACACAATGCTTTAAAAATTAGAATTGTTCATCTCTGGTATTTTTATAAAGTGCTTCTGAATTACGTTTGGTCATGGATAAGTAAAACTATAGAAAACAAATCCATTGACTATTCTAATGCTGAAGTAATGGCAAAGATTTTTTTTTAAAACAAATAATAATTTCTAACTTCCATCACAAACTGCATTAGTTTGTTAAAGTATGTCAGTAACTAATCAGTTATAAATTTTCTTATGCTTCTTGAATTGTTTTTTAAGAAATCTCAGTTAATAATGATTAACATTTAATGCTAAGGAAATATGTGGGATCTATATTGTAACAAAGGGAGCCCAGTAGAACAGTAGGGAGTCTTTTCAGTTACTGGTACAAAGTCAATCAGGTAATCTTTATGATGATTAAAAGTATGGGACTTGATTTATTCCTTATACCACATACAAAACTAGTTGCAGAGCATGTTGGAGACCTAAAAGAGAAAAGTAACACAATAAGGCTTGCAGAATGCTACTGTGATGATCTTGGATATGGGAAAAATGTCTTTAACAGTAGACAATACTAATCGTTAGGAGGAAAACGGATAATCCTGCATTGTGAAGAGGCATTATAGTTATCTATTGACATCTGAGGAATAATGTATATTCCAAGAACTACAATCAACATGCATCACATCAAATGAGCCAGCAAAGCAGAAGCAGGTAGACTTACTTGAATATGACTTCTGCAGTGATCTATAATCCAACCCTTGGTAACTGGGGTCAAGAACATGATAGCTTTCTGTTATGAAGCACTCAAAGAATACACATCCAAGCCCTTCCTTAGTACTGAAAGTTTACACACTCTTTACAAGACTAAATATTATTCTCCCTTCATGAGATGAATTATGCTTACTCTTCACACAGCAAGAAATCAAAGGGTAGAATTAAGAAAGATAAAATTGCTGAAACAGAGGCCACATAATCAATAAAGGTATCCCTTTAAGTATTCCTAAAATACTAAGTAATAAAAACACCATGAACTGTAACCTAAGTCATCCATCCCTTTTCAAAGTAAACTATATCTTCTCTAGTTAAATAATTAAAGAGTAGCACTAGAAGGCTAATTGACTTTTGCTTTAAAAGGCAAAAGTAACTTTTACTTGCTCCAAAAGTAGAAACAAAGAGAGTAAATTTAGAAAAGAAAAAATTGGAATCATTGAGCAAATAAACATAACTAGTTGTAATGGTTTTCAACTATCTATTACCTGAATAAACATTTAAGCTTTACAAAAACATGAATTGCTTATATTGTTTCAGGGGAAGGTAGTTTTCTCCCTGTGGAAATTTATAAAGATCATATCCATGAAAAGGGATACAAACTCTACATATACTATATGTTTGGTTTCCACAATAATGACAATGATAATGATAATTAATAATAAAAATGATGATGATGATGATGATAATAATAATAATAATAAAAATCAGCCTTACTACTTGGGCCTAAAATTTATAGTCAATTATTCTCTTCAAGTCTTAACAGAGATGCTTCATTTCTAATGTTTAAAGTTAAACTACTATCACACATTTTATTCAAAATATTTACTCTAAAAAATTAGGTTGTTTTACTCTAGATTCAAAGAAAAGAAAACATCATGAGATTTAAATTTCTTTTTAAAATTTATTATTTATGTATTTACATAGTGTGTGTATGTGTGTGTTATTTGCATGCCCACACAAGCCAAGAGAAGGCATTGACATATCCCTTCAAGCTGGAGATAAGATCAGCTAGCTATAAACTACCTCATCTGAGTACTGGCAACTGAACTCTGTAAAAGCACCAAGTGTTCTTAACCACTGAGCCAACACTCCAGTATCCCTAAGATGAAATTTCTCAAGAATATTTTATTGTCTTAAAGTCTAGATTGCTCCTTAGATACAATATTTTAAAGATACCTATTTATTGGTAATCTCATTCCTTTCAAATGAATAAAATCAGAGTTGACAAATCTTAGGATTCTGTTACAGAGACAGTTTCAGATAGCAATTTTCTCTTTTGACTCTTCTAAATTTATTTGACCACGTCATACTACTGTTTCAAGAATTGTTCTTAATAACTTATACATCTCCCAGTTTCTATGACTTAAGAATAGTTTTTACATTTCTTTGGCCTTGGTTGGGCTTCTGTATCAGTCTGGAGTCAAAAAAAAAAAAAAAAAAAGGAAGGAAGGGAGGGAGGAAGAGAGGGAAGAAAGGAGTGAGGAAGAGAGAAAGGGGGGAGATAGAGAGAAGAATTAAGCACTTTAATTCCTGTCTTCTATAAAAGAAGCAGAAAACAATAAGAATAATGGTTTCTAAGGTGTGTTTACAACAAAATAAAATGTAAGTTTTGGTTTCTTTGTCCTCTTGGCAAACTGTCTATGACACCTGCAGTGCAAGGTGGTACATGTAATATTTATATTCACATACGTACATATATGCTTCCTATAAATTATGTTTTACCTTACTAATAATCACATGGAAATTAATTTCAATTTATTCTGGAATTAACAGAGTTTTACAATTCACATTCTCAGGCTCCACCCACACTCCCTAAATCAGAAATGTGGTAGAGTTCAGTGCTCTGTTTCAACAGGATTCATGTGCTTACTCCAAGTTGACAGCCACTGCCATAAGGTATAGTTTTCTGTCGTTCCTACCATGGATAAGCATCTCAATATAAGACTCCCAACTTTCCTCAAATTGTAATCATCCAATAGGGCTTTGAAACCATACCAGTGTTAAGACATTCAAGGCAGGTAAAGCTGAGGACTGCTCATCTATTTTCAATGTCGCTAACTATTCTACTCTGAAATCTTGGTCATAAGCTCTTAGTAAACCAAGATGCATAAACTACTTAGCTTTACTAATCTTCAATTTCTGTGTTTTTGTGGTATGGTCTCCCATAGATTCCAGGAGTAGTGAAGTTAGTTTAAAAGAATCTCTCCCTGGCAAGTTCAGGCCTCTCTGATCAGCATAACAGTGAATATCTCTTGTTCTCATTCCTTAGCTGTCCTCTGGAAAACCTCTTCCCTGCAAAAAACGTAGTAGAACTCTTGGCCAAGATCTCTAGATAAGCTGCTGTTCAGTAGATCTGCACTTCTCCAGAGGTTCTCTGCCTTCTCAGCTTTAAGTGTGGATTGCTGGGCCACAATTGGGAAATTGTACATGGCAGGTAGCTGCAGTAAAATGACCACTGCAGTGTTAGGCTGCACACTATCCAACAATGAATGATAAATAAATATGTGTATTGGGGAAGGGGCTGGTTTTATTGTTTACAGAACAAGGATTAGTCACTTTATCATATCAATTACTTTATCATAGCTGTGATAAATATTTTTTTCTTTTACTCAAATTCTTACAACAGATTCTTTACTAATATCTGCCCCTTAAATGTGCATTTTAATACATGCTAGTTCACAACGCAGATATGATCATGTCATTCCGAGGCTTACCGCCCTTTGGTGGTTCTCCTTTGCTCCAGCAGTGATTTTCAAAGGAGAGGTGTTCTGTTTGCAGGGGAAGGAGATCATTTCTACTTCAACTAGAACACAAGTCTCTTCAGCCTCTTAGGAATTGTATATAAAGTGTTTCTACTATGATAGGGCTCAAAAGAACTACCCCATAAAGTGCAAGCTCCTCAACAGAGTACACAGGTTTCCCACAACCTGGTCACTCACTCGCTTTGTGTCCAATTTCAGATTTTATAGCTCAGGAATACCAATTGCTTGCCCTAATATAGCCCCTATTTTACAGTTCAGTGCCCCTGTTTCATTTATTCTCTCAACTTTAAACACCATCACTGATTGTTTTTTCCTATTCTGTACCCGTCAGAAAAATTCCTATTCATCTTAAGGTTCAGGGTAGATACTGGCACTACCAGGACTCTGCCCTCTGTACTAATGCCCTAATTGGCCATTAAAATATAATTGTCTTAGCTTTCTCCCATAACAATCTTTCATCACCCTAGTTATTATAGTGGATTTATGACTTTCAACTAATTTCATGTAGATTAACAGTTTGTACCTTACAATACCCAAATCTTAAAACAACCACAAAACCACAAATGAATGAATAAATCTTTTATGGCAGGATGGGGATCATTTTAGGCAAGGAAAAAAATAGTATCAGGAAAGAGATTAGTTAACATGCATTTTTAAAAATGTGTTTTGGAAGAAGGATAGGCCAAATGGCTAGAGCTTCTTAAGAGACAGAAGCAGAGGAGAATACCAAAATATATCATGACACACTTAATACCACAGGCCATGTATAATTCAAAGAGCATTGGGAAGCCACCCACGGCTTTAAATAGGACTATCCTTTCTTTTTCTTACCACTTCTTCTTTCAATATATACTACATTTTGATAATCACCACTACCAGTAAACTCTAAATGATATATGAAGTTAAATCAAGGTTCTTTAGTAAATAAATTACTTCTAATATCCAGTTTAACTGTATGATTCATCAAATATCACTTTTTAAAATACTTTCTATTTTATGTGTATGTGTGCAGACCCTAACACATATACGTGTACCACATGTATACACATGTCCACAGAGGGCAGAAGACATCAGATTCCCTGAAATTGGAGTTATTGATGGTTATGAGCCATCCAATATGGTGCTGGGAACTAAACTTGAATCTTTTGCACAAGCAGCAAGTGCTCATATGCAGAATTTTCTGTCCTGTGAGACAACTCCCAAATAACCACAAAGAGATGTAATATTAATTATAAATGTTTGGTTGATAGCTTAGACTTGTTACTAACTAGTTCTTACAATTTAAATTAATCCATATGTCTTATTTATGTTCTACCATGTGGCTTGGTACCTTTCTTCAGCATGGCAGGATCATCTTGCTTCTCCCTGCATTTCCAAGTGACTCCACTCTCCTTCAACTCAGAGAGCTCTCTCCCTGTCCACAAGTACTGCCTAACCTCTTTCTGCCTAACTATTGGCCATTTAGTTCCTTAATAAACCAATGAGAACAACACATCTTCACACTGTACAAAACAATTATTTCATGACAAGTACTTTAGCTGTTCATCTCTTCAGCCTCACTTTTTGTCTTATTTCTATTACCAAGTTTGTTAAAGAAAAGGAGACCTTGGTTTTTATCTTTGCAATTTCTTTTTTTTTGTCAGAATTTTTTATTTATTTATTAAAGATTTCTGACTCTTCCCCATCTCCGCCTCCCCTTCCCCTCCCCCAATCAAGTCCCCCTCCCTCGTCAGCCCAAAGAGCAATCAGGGTTCCCTGCCCTGTGGGAAGTCCAAGGACCACCCACCTCCATTCATGTCTAGTAAGGTGAGCATCCAAACTGCTTAGGCTCCCACAAAGCCAGTTCGTGCAGTAGGATCAAAAACCCATTGCCATTGTTCTTGAGTTCTCAGTAGTCCTCATTGTCTGCTATGTTCAGCAAGTCTGGTTTTAACCCAGGCTTTTTCAGACCCAGGCCAGCTGGCCTTGATGAGTTCCCGATAGAACACCCCCCTTGTCTCAGTGTATGGGTGCACCCCTCGCGGTCCTGAGTTCCTTGCTCGTGCTCTCTCTCCTTCTGCTCCTGATTTGGACCTTGATATTTCTGTCCGGTGCTCCAATGTGGGTCTCTGTCTCCTTTCATCACCTGATGAAGGTTAATATTCAGGAGGATGCCTTTATGTTTTTCTTTGGGTTCTCCTTATTTAGCTTCTCTAGGATCACTAATTATAGGCTCAATGTCCTTTGTTTATGGCTAGAAACCAAATATGAGCAGAAATGCACAAACAGGTGAACATTACATTTGTTAAATAACTAGAAAATTATTCTGAATGAAATATGTCGTGGATACCTAGTCCCAGGGTTTACCAGTTAATTTTCATATGTTCTGCAAAGCCCAACTGCTATTTTCATCAATAATAAATATAAGGATAAATATATCTTTGAGAAAATTATATTTTAAAATTACATTATGACTGCCTTGCTGCCTACACAACTAGCATCCAGCTTTAAAATCCCAAACAATGGGAACTTGAGAGATGGCTCAGTGTTTAAGACCCCTTGCACTCCTCCAGAGGGCCCAGGTTCAATTCCCAGCTCCACCCAGCAGCTCACAACCATAAATAACTGTAGTCCCATGGGATCTGATACCATCTTCTGTGTGCAGTTTTACATGCAGACAAAACACGCATATACAAATATAAATAAATTAATAAATCTTTAAAAAGATCAAAAACACAGAAAGCATATTTAAGAAAAATGGAGTTAGGTTTACCTTGACAGGTTAACATTGCTAAAAGAAACTCACAAACTCAGGTTTCTTCTGTAGTTTGATGTTGGCTACACCTGAGAGAGCATGATTGCTTTCTCTATCATTTTCTCTCCACTCTTTAATCTGTAGTTTACTTGACATTATCTCTTGAAAGGAAAATGGAACTCAGAGTCGCTCAAAAGCCTCAGATGCCCACTTTAAACAGGCTTTGGATCAAGCCTTATGGGTTTCTCCTTGGACACATGCAATTAAATAAAATTCATAACACAAAAGCAATATACATGCAAAAAATTCACTGAACCAATGAGTTTTTTCTTTCAAGGTGACATTTTGGCAAACTTCTTTTAAGATTTTGCCAAGATCCACCTTTCTGCTATATTCCCAAACTGCTAATTTAGTATATTTATCATGTACCGTGTGTACCCCTCAAACAGAGTTTATCCAATCTGGCAAGAAACACATAGAGATAAAAGAGGGCATTAAAAAAAAATAAAAGAACAAAACAAAATAGAAAACCACACATTCAACTTATGAAAGATAACTGGACTATTATAGTCTGCAGATGGCAATAGTACCTGGCTAAGCATTCGGTTTAAATCCATAGCGGGTCTCTTGATTGATCTTTAAACAAAGAAATAAATACTTCCAAGATAAGCTGATTAGAGTTTAAAACAACCTTTTGAGGTATTTTTAGCAGGGAAATCATTAAACTCTTCAAAAAATTGTCTATAATGGATGACATTTTGCTATCTGGTTCAAACATAGATACTTTAGAAAGAATGTCTGAAGAAGTAAAGAAAGTTTTGTTTAATGAAGATTACAAATTGCTCCTGAAAAAATAGAGATTCTGACAATTAAATAGGTTATAAAATAGGCTTACAGAAAATTAGAAGACAAAAAAAAAACACAAATTAGGAGAGATCAATTACAGACTCTTAATGACTTTCAAAGATCACTAGGAGACATTTCCAGTCTATGAACAGCTGTTGGGATAACACCTGATCTAAACAAAACTTTAGATGGTAATAAAGACTTAAATAGTTCCAGAGAATTAACAGCTAAAGCTGGAGAGGAATTGATTACTGTTGAAGAGAAATTACAGGAGGCACATGAGGATAGGGTGAATCCAAATCTAAATTGTATTTTATTACCTTTAATTTCATATTGCCTTCCAGAATTTCTTCTACAGAAATTTTAATGCAGAGGGAAGATAACTACCTTAGAATAGATATTTTTACCACATAAACCAAATTAAAAGTAAAAAAAAAATTAAAAACCGAAGGCTGGAGAGATGGCTCAGAGGTTAAGAGCACTAGCTGCTCTGCCAGAGGTCCTAAGTTCAATTCCCAGCAACCATATGATGGCTAACAACCATCTGTAATGAGATCTGGTGCCCTCGTCTGGCCTGCAGGTTTACATGCAGGAGGAATACTGTGTACTTAAAAAATAAATAAAAAAGATTAAAAACTTATGTGGAAGAAGACTTAGAATTAATTATAAAAGGAAAACTGAGACTTTGTCAACTAGCAAGTATAGACCCAGCCGAGATTATATTGTCTTTTATTACTGATGAAATTAAAAAAATTACAGGAAGATAATGAACCTTGGCAAAGAGCTTGCGCTAATTTTTAAGAGAGATTAATAGCAATTATCCCAAAAGTGATAGAATTAACCTTCTAAAGAGAACACTTGGATCCTTCCCCGCAATGTATGGGCCACACCAATAACTGGAGCCCGTACATTTTATACTGATGCAAATAAATCGTGAAAGGCAGGTTACAAAATAGAAGATTTAAGTAAGGTAGAACAAAGCCCTTATAATACTGTCCAAAAGGCAGAATTATAAGCTATTCTCATGGTATTAAGAGATTTTAAAGAACCTCTCAATATAGTTACTGATTCACAACATACAGAAATTGTCTTGCATATTAAAATCACTGAATTTACACCAGATGATACAGAATTGACTTCATTATTCATACAGATTCAAGACATAATCAGGAATAGGCTCTGTCCCGTATATATAACACATATCCAATCCCATACGAGTCTGCCAGGTCCTCTAACACAAAGTAATGTAGAAATTGATCGATTATTGATTGGAAATGTGTTGAAGGACTCAAAATTTCATAAAAAAAATCATGTCAACAGCAAAGGTTTAAAGAAAGAGTTTTCTATTACATGGCAACAAGCTAAGGAGATTATAAAGAGATGGCCTGCTTGCTCTTTCTATAACCAAACACTGCTACCTGCAGGGAGTAACCCAAAGGGTACTCAAAGGAATGAAATCTGGCAGATGGATGTGTTCCACTTTGCAGAATTTGGAAAATTAAAATATGCACACCACACCATTGACATTTATTCAGGTTTTCAATGGGCAACAGCTTTGAGCTCAGAAAAGGCCGATTCAGTAATCAAACATTTATTAGAAGTTATGACCATCATTGGTATACCTGCACAAATAAAGACAAATAATGGTCCAGCATATGTCTCTAATAAAAAGAAACAGTTTTTTGTGTATTATAATATAAAACAGGCTATACCACACAATCCTACAGGTCAGGCAGTTATAGAAAGATCAAAGCACACTATAAAGAATATGTTAAACGAAAAGAAAGGGATTAAAAAATACCCCTGGAAATAGATTACATAATGCTTTATTGACCTTGAATTTTCTTAACACTAATTAGAAAGGGATAACAGCAGCAAACAGACACTCTATAATAGAAAAGTCTTCTGAATTAAATCAGCCTGTGTATTTCAAGGTTGTGTTGACCTTACAATGGAAGCCAGGAGATCTGCTACGTTGGGGAAGGGGTTTCGCTCTTGTTTCCACAGAAGAAAAGCTGTGGATACCATCAAAATTAATAAAGATTCAGCTTGAAAAAGAGAAACCTCTTGAGAAAGAGAAATGACAGCTCATCTACAGACGTGACAGTCATACAGGTGGTAAGAAAGCCTCATAAGGGTTGGGGCACGGTTCTTGTCTTTGCAGGAAAATACTCATCTTCAAAGAATGGAGAAACCTTGGACACCTAGATGCCTAAAGATGAAAAGAAAGCTATCCAGAAAGAATCAACAAGCAAAGAGATATCTGACTTATGCTGTATTATCTGCATGGTAAAATTTGATTATCTGGACATGTATACATTTCTACTTAAAAATAAGAGCTGGCTTTGAAGTTGGACAATGGTTCTGTCATCTAAATCCAAGCATGTTGTTAAAAGAAAAAATCAGAATTTTTGTCTCATGTCAGGAGCCATCTGGTATGGGACAGAAAGAAGATAGATTATAAGGAAATATTTTACTTTTCCTCATGCTCATTTTGTCTATATTGTAACTTTCATTGAATATATGTCTATATGGGTAATGTCTAAGTTTTCTACAATGAACAGTAGATTTTTCTGCAGTAATCTTTGAAGCTCCCAGGAAGAAGATGGGTCCTACTACAATGACTTCACCTGGTTGATATGATGTCGTGATGCTGATAATAATAATATGAGACTGATTTTTGGGTACCAGCTGTGGAAATGGTGCACCTTCTTACAACATTCTGGCCAGAACTCCAAATAAGAACTAAAAAAAAATAAATAAAACAAAACAAACAAAACCCTATCGGCTATTCAGAGACTATTTGCAATTATACAAAACAGCAATCTTGAAACTTAACCATCATTTTACCTTTACAGGATCCCATACATAAAAAACATCGCCTCCATGACAGCTGGAAACTGACCATGAAAATAAATATCCTTCCTTCTTTACGCTTCCGCAAATATTTTTGTGAGACGGCTTAGAAGAGTGGTTAATACAGAAAACTGGCACCAGGAAGCGGGTTGTTGCTGTGATAAACTTGGTCATATGGCTCACAGGTTACTGGAACTCATTTGTAAGAGAAAGAAATGTGAAAGAGTTAGAGTTGTGGGCTAGAGAAAAGCAAGAAAACTAAGTAGATATTAATAGGATTGGAGTGTGGAAGACCAAAAACCCAACAGAAATGTGGGAAATAAGGGCTATGCTTATTTCCCGTGGTTTCAGGATTCTATTGGGAACAGGACAAGAGACCACTCATGTCACATTCTGGGAAAGAACCTGGCTCCATTATTCTGCTTGTGTTCTGAAAACTTGAGTGAGGCTAAGTGCTAAAAATCATAGGCTAGCAGTGTATTTGGTCAATAAAGCTGGGGCATAGTTATTGATCATTGACTTTTATTCAGAATTACAGTGGAATACTGAGGTGGGGAAAGAGACAGAAAGGTTTGTAAAATATTCATTTAATAAGGAAAGAAAAATGGACACAGTGAAAGTTTTGGACAGACTGTACAGAACAGCTGCAGACAAAGCCAGGGTTGTTAGACCATGAGTGTAACTAAAGTGGAGGCTGCAGTAGCCCCTGCTGGAGTAAGCAGACCAAGAAAAATGTTTCCCCTAATGTACATCCATATGCTTAGAGGCTACTCTAACTGTGATAAAACAGGGTCAGTCTGCATTTCAAGCTGACAGCATGACAAAGTTGTCCTGTACTTAGTGCTGCCTTGTAGACAGACACACAGAATGGGTACTAAAGGCTTTAACCAGTGTTTCAGAAAGCCAAAAGCCAGGGAATGAGTGGCATGGTTAGATTCACTGCAAGAAGGCCCTTTACAGGCCACTGTAAATCTCTAAAAGTCTAAGAAGCAATAGGGACCTAGGATATTAGGTATAACAGGGACATGGGATGCAAAATGAGGAAAGATGGAAGTACCGATTGAATCAGCAAGAGAGTACATGTACCCTTCAATAGCAGCACTGTGGGGTGGAACTACACACACTCACTGAAGTTCACAGATGCTGTCATAAGCCCCAGATGCTACAAGGAGCTACAGGATTTGCTGTGTGCTGTGCTGTGTTTGCTCTTTCTTTGATCTAACGTTTCCTTGCTCCATTCCCATTCCTCCCTTTGGAATGGAAATGTTTTCTCTGCCATTGTATATTGGAAGTATACACCTAGGATTTTTGATGGTACAGGAACTCACAGGCAATAAACTGACTTGAAATAGTTGTTGAGATAATGACAATAACCCAGAATATTAAAATCAACAAAACATGTATATTAAGATAAGAGGGGCTTAGACTTGGAAGATGACTACTACAACAGGAAGTTTGTGGTCATTTTAGAGAAAATGAAAGAGAATAGCAAAAAACAACCAAAGAAAGAGAAGATACCTATTCTGGGCAATGTAGTATAATGAAGGCTGTGGAAGAAAAACATCTACCTCTTGGCAAAATTTCGCAAAAGACAGTATCTTCAGAAAAGATTCAATTTCTTATAAAACCAAAATGTTAAGAGACTCCCCAACAGTGAAAAGTATAAGAAACAGCAAGTTTTATCTTGAGTTGCAGCAGGCAATGAATTGTTTCAAGAGGGGGGTAAAAATGAGTGGAACTTCAGAAAGTGGGAATATACACACCCAATGCAGCCTTCAATGTAGGAATGAGAGTTCTCAGACATCTAAAACTACTTATAATAGCTATCATAAGAAGATAAATGAGATGAGAATATAGCTCAATGGTAAAGTACTTGACTAGTATGCAGGATTTCCTGGGTTCCATTCCCAATACTTATTCCTCAATTCCCCATACATGAATGTGTCTGTATTCACACAAAGGGGAAAGGAACCCAGAGTAAGTTACTTAACTGAACAGAAACTTTTTAAGAGATGTTTTATATATAAGTACTCGATACAACTTGTTTCTGAATGTTGTGCTATCTATCCTTAAACTACAGTCTTGAACAGAACAAAATTCAGGCAAGGACAAAAAGATGCCAAATGGTCTGTTTATGTCACTCCTTGATAACAGCAATAATGAAAGACAACAGAGTAGCTTGATTAAAACTAGCATCTTAAATTATGTTTTTATTCAAATTGAGTAATTATAAATCTTATGTTGTAATATTTACTCTGTGAATATTTGTTGTTCATCTTAACAAAACACATAAGTTTGAAAAGGCTGACCTTCACTGAAATGTTCTAATAAAATCAAATATAATGATACTAAAATACTGAAAGAGGAAAATGGTCTTAAGTGAGGGAGATTTTCAATGGATGAAAATAACAATGAAGTTCTTTGTAGAGATGCATTCACTGAGCCCTTTCAAGTAAGCCCTACTCATTAAACAAAAGAAGAAAACAGAATCGCTTCATTATTACCCATTTCTATCAAATTTAGAATAATGTCAAGAAAAGTGGCAGAGAAAAAGATATAGAAGATGGAACAAGAGAGGAGAAAATTGAAATAGGAAAATATAAATGAGAATCAAGTAATACTTCCTGCTCTGTTCTTCTTCTGAACATACATTTTAGGAAGCACACCTTACTGTGTTGAAGTAGGAGCAGCGGGGCTGCATCCCCAGCACCCCAGCCGCCTGCTAGCTTATGCCCGAAATAACAACACACAAACTGTATTCAGTTAAACACCACTTGGCCCAGCTAGTTCCAGCTTCTTATTGGCTAGCTCTTACATATTGTTCTAACCCATTTCTAATAATGTGTGTAAGCACCCCAAGGTGCGCTTACCAGGAAGATTCTAACCTGTGTCCATGTTGGGTCGGAGCTTCATGTGCCTGAGAGAGCAGAGCTATCGGGAGAGCGGAGCATGGCGTCTCTGCTCCAGAGCAGAGCTGTCGAGTCTACCCAGGAGAGCTGAGCATGGCGTCTCTGCTCCAGAGAGCAGAGCTGTCGAGTCTCCCCGGGAGCAGAGCAGAGTCTGACCTCACTTACTCTTCTGCCCAGCATCCTATTCTGTTTACTCCTCCCACCAATGCTTTAACCTATCAGGGCCAGCCAAGCAGTTTCTTTATTGCTCAACCAATGAAATCAGCAGATTGATATGACACTCCCACATCATTACTGAATGGATATTCTACCCTCTACATCTTTTTAGTCCTTTCCATAGAAATCAATATAATTAGTGTTTTGCTGATTCACATATTTTCTTCTCCTTATCTGCAATTTCTGTCTCTTCGTTATCAATAACATAGTCATTTTTTATGCAATAGAGGTGAATTTGAATGTAAAAGGATTGGTATATTAAGACAGTTTGAAGAATTATAGAGTAAATGGTATGTGATAAGTTTGAAAGAATCTCTCTCTCTCTTTGTCTCTCCCTTCCCCCCCTCTCTTTTCAATGGTTCTCAACTGTGGGCTGCAACCACCTTGGGGGTTAAAAATGATCCCTTTGCAGATGTCACTTAAGACCATGAGAAAACACAGATATTTATATTATGGTTCATAACAGTAGCAAAATTATAGTCATGAAGTAGCAATAAAATAATTTTATGGTTATGGGTCACTACAATAGGAGGAACTGTATTAAAGGGTTACATACAGCATCAGGAAAGTTGAGAATCACTACTGTTCTAGAGGAATAGAAAGTGTCCATAGAACATAATGTCCGTGTGAATTACAATCCATGTGCCTTAGATCTATACACTCTGGTATCTCTCCCTTATGGGTTTCAAGAAGCTCAATGATAACACGTCAAAAGAATCTTCTCTGTCTTTAAGTAATATTTGGCCAGGAGGGACACTGGTCTCAAAAAAAGAAGAGTTAGGTGTTTATTCTCTCTTGTTTCTTTCTGGATTCCCATTAGTATCTGGGACAGGCTGTGCTTTTTTCTTTCATGCAATTATGGTTCATGGATCTATAAAAATTGGGCTTTCATCCACTGTCCTAAAAACTATAGTTATAGCTGCTTTCTGCTGTTGCTAGCTCATGTGTACTTCTCTATCATTTGCTAAGATCCTTATTCTTCCCACACTTCTTTAAATTATCCATTTGCTGCGGGAGCTCCTTCCGCTCCTTCAGCCAATAGCCACTGAGATACCAGCCCATTGGGGTGTGGTCTCTCTCCCTTTAAAAAAACGGATACTTCCCTCTCCTCTCTCTCTTACTTCCTGCTCTGCTCCCAGCGACTAGACTCCCTTCCTGATTGTGCAGAGGGCTGTTGTCTGGGACGGTGATCTGTAAGTTTTTTCCCCTTTAAATAAATAACCATTCTATTGATCATAATTCCAAACTTATGATTTGGGATTGTTTGTGACTTACGCCTTCATCTGGCGCCCAACTATTGGTTTTAGGACCCCTCCTTCCCCCGCTTGGCTGCCTGCCGCCAGCTCGGCTTGGCGTGAGCCCTCCCTCCATCAGCCGCGGCTTGTACCTTGCAGCCTGTGCCTTGTGCGTGGAGCCAGCAGTTTAACATAAATTGTCACGCAGTGGCTTTTCTTGCTGCAGTTCTTTATACTTTCCTTTTAGACACCTCAGATTGACTTCAAGTCCCCGCGCACACTATTGTTTGCCTCCCCACGTGGATTGAAACTCCACAGGTCCACGTAGTCTCTGCCGGCGTGGTTTGCTCTTTTCTGAGTCATTTTTAAATTTCCCTTGCAAGCACAGCGCTTGAGTGGCGTGAACCAGAGAGCAAGCAGTCGCCGAAAGCTGCAACCCCTCGGGGCGACTCTGTCACATGGAGGCATAAGCGGCTTCCAGGTTGCTCTTCTCTACCCCTGGATTCTGGGTATCTGGTTCCGTCTATGGAATTGATTTAATTACATTTACTTTGTTGAGAAACTTGCATTTTCAAATTTTTCACATCTACTAAGGCAGACACTGAAACAGGACCCCGTTTTCATCACAACTCAGCAACAGCGCCACCTGCTGGATAATAGGTAATATGGCAGTTTTCATTTCTAACGCAAATTTTACTGCTTTATTTACTAATACAATGCATTATATCATACAAGGCTTATATGATTATGGGGATACCTTAATTTGCTTGTTACTAGGTTTCAGTTTTATTTTCCATATTCTATCATTAAGGAAGAATATGGCACTCCTAAGAACGATAGAATCTTTACGAACTAATAATGAATGGAAGAATATGGCACTCCTAAGAACGATAAAATCTTTACAAACTAATAATGAACAACTAATTGACAGGATTAAACTTATTGAAAATCAGAGATTATCTGAACAAGTGGATACTATGATAGACAAAATTGACTCCATATCCAAGGGTACTAGAAAGTTACCTGAAAGGGTTCAGGCTGTTGAATTTGACATTCAGATGTTATCACAAAGTTTTGTTAAGGTAACAGAGAGAATGTACCTCCAAGATGGGAATCTACATGATATACAAGAAAAGTTTAAGGAGGACATGTTATCTTTGAAGGAAAAAATTAAAGCTTTGGAATCACAGGTGCAGAGTGGGGACTAAAAAATTGGTACCTCAGTTAAATCACTAGAAACATATACAGGTCAGGAGATTCAGGATTTAAGAGAGACAATGATAAAAAGATTTGAAAAGATTGAAGAAATTATTGGAGCTGGTGAACAGAGTAAGGAGGCACAAGGACAGTATACAATGCCGCCACCAGCTATTAGAACTGGCTTACCCAGGGTTTTTGCTACATACCCTATACTTAATTCTGACAAAGCGTCAACTTCTAAAGGCTCAAGGGGAGTCAGAGAAGCTAGATGGACGCCAATAGCAATGAATGATCTAAAAGAAATTAAGCAGGCTATTGTTAATTTTGGTTTGCACAATGATTATGTAAAGGAAATGATAAGGACTTGGGCTTCTAACGCTAGAGCTACCCCCTATGATTTCCATCAGTTAGTGTCTGCAGTTTTAGATAAGGGACCTTCCTTGATGTTTGGAATTTATTTCAGAGAAGAATCCAAACATATGGAACAGCAAGGAAGAGTAAAAGGTGTTGAGGTTTCCCAAGATCAAATTCTTGGTGCAGGAGAATATGCTGATCCACAGGTCCAAGCTCTTTATGATGATGAAGTACTGTGTCTATGTCACCAAGCAGCTTTAAATGCTTGGAATAGGATACAAGATCCAGCAAAAAGGGCTGAATCATATACCAGGATTAGGCAGGGACAGAGAGAACCTTTTATTGACTTTTTGCAAAGATTAGTTAAGGAGGGGCTGGAGAGATGGCTCAGTGGTTAAGAGCACTGCCTGCTCTTCCAAAGGTCTTGAGTTCAATTCCCAGCAACTACAGGGTGGCTCACAACCATCTGTAATAAGGTCTGGTGCCCTCTTCTGGCCTGCAGGCATATACACAGACAGAATATTGTATACATAATAAATAAATATTTAAAAAAAAGATTAATTAAGGCTCTCGACATAGGGGTAACAGACCCAGAATCTAGACGAATACTTCTTGAATCTCTAGCTTTTGAGAATGCAAACATAGAATGCAAAAAGATAATTGGGCCTTTAAAGTCTAGATCAGCACCTATGGATGAATGGATTCAGCATACGATGAATGTTGAGACATTTAGTTATAATGATGAATCTTGGGTAGGAGAAGCGGTTTCCACTGCAATGAGGAGACATCAAACTGCCAGGTGTTTTAATTATGGTAAATTAGGGCATTTGCAAATGGATTGCAGGCAAAGAATTTCTAGGAATAATATCTCTTCTGGGAATGACAAAAATAGGACACCTCGGCCTTCAGGTATATGTAGGAGATGCGGTAAAGCCTGGCATTGGTCCAACGAATGCAGGTCAACAAACAGACAGACGGGGCAACCCGATATCATCGGGAAACTCCTTGAGGGGCCTCTCGCAGGCCCCCAAGCCCACAGTGGCCCAGTCATTCCCAGTCACAGTGGAGAACATGCCTCACCAAGAAAATTAAAAGCTCCAATTTCTGCTGTAAAAAGTAATACTGGTCTAAATGATGAATTACACATGGAGGATGAGTCAAAAAACCCAGTAGGACAGAGTAAACGTATATTTTGGCAGACTTCTATTAACGATCAAAGAACAAAGCTAAGAGTCTATATAAATGGCACTTTTATTGAAGGCTTATTAGACACAGGTGCGGATGTAAGTATCATTACTCCAGAATCTTGGCATCCGAATTGGCCTCTTC
>NW_026067905.1:11848757-11851327 GCF_014885135.2 Alexandromys fortis | reverse complement strand
TGGGATAACACCTGATCTAATAGTTCATTTAAACAAAACCTTAGATGGTGATAAAGATTTGAATAGTCCGAGAAAACTGACAGCTGAAGCAGAAAAGGAACTGACAATGATTGAGGAAAAATTACAGGAGGCACAGTTGTTACAGGAGCTGTGGACCTGCTTTTCGTCCCGCCCGGCTCCGCACGGCTAGCTTTACACCAGAAATAACAACACACAAACTGTATTCTTTTAAACACTGCCTGGCCCATTAGTTTCAACCTCTTAACCCATTTTTAATAATCTATGTAGCACCCCGAGGTGCACTTACCAGGAAAGATTCAGCATGTCTGACCTGGTGGCTGGCTGTATCACGTCTGCCCTGGAGAGAGCTGCATGGTGTCTGAGCTCACTTCCTCTTCCTCCCAGCATTCTGTTCTGTTTACTCCGCCTATCTAAATTTTAACCTGTCAGGGCCAAGGCAGTTTCTTTATTTAACCAATGACCTTCCTCCATCACACATGTGGATAGGGTGAACCCAAATCTTAGCTGCATCCTAGTCATATTGCCTTCCAGAATTTCTCCTACAGGGATTCTAATGCAGAGGGAAGATATTATTTTAGAGTGGATATTTATACCTAATAAACTAAGTAAAAAATTTAAAACTTTCTTTGGAAAAGTCTCTGAATTAATTATAAAAGGTAAGCTGAGACTTCGTCAACTAGCAGGTATAGACCCAGCAGAAATTATAGTGCCTTTTACTACTGAAGAAATAAAAAAGTTATGGGAAGACAATGAACCATGGCAAAGAGCTTGTGATAATTTTTTTGGGAGAAATTAATAGCAACTATCCCAAAAGTTGTAGACTTAACCTCATAAAGAGAACTTCTTGGATTCTTACTAGAAGTGTACATGATGCTCCAATAACTGGAGCCTGTACGTTCTATACTGATGCAAATAAATCAGGGAAAACAGGTTACAAGTCAGATGAATTGAGTAAGGTGGAACAAAGCCCTTATAATTCTGTCCAGAAGGCAGAATTATATGTCATTCTTATGGTGCTAAGGGATTTTAAAGAACCTCTTAATATAGTTACAGATTCACAATATGCAGAAAGAGTTATCTTGCATATTGAAACCGCTGAATTTATACCAGATGACACAGAGTTGACTTCATTGTTTATCCAGGTACAAGACATAATCAGGAACAGGCTTTGTCCGATGTACTTAACACACATCCGGTCCCATACAGGTCTGCCTGGTCCTCTAGCACAAGGCAATGCTGAGATTGATCAATTATTGATTGGAAGCATGTTGCAGGACTCAGAATTTCATAAGAAGCATAATGTCAAATAGTAAAGGCCTAAAGAAAGAATTTTCCATTACTTGGCAACAAGCTAAGGACATTATAAAGAGATGTCCTTCTTGTTCTTTCTATAATCAAACACCGTTGCCTGCAGGGAGTAACCCAAAGGGTACTAAGAGAAATGAAATCTGGCAGATGGATGTGTTCCACTTTATGGAATTTGGTAAATTAAAATATGTACACCACACCATAGACACGTATTCAGGTTTTCAATGGGCTCAGAAAAGGCTGATTCAGTAATCATACATTTATTGGAAGTTAGGGCCATGATGGGTATACCTGCACAAATAAAGACAGATAATGGTTCAGCATATGAATCTAAGAAAATGAAACGCTTTTTTGATTATTATAATATAAAACACATTACAGGTATACCAAATAATCCTACAGGTCAGGCAGCTATAGAAAGATCAAATCGTACTATAAAGGATATGCTGAACAAACAGAAAGGGACCTAAAATACCCCCAGAAATAGATTACATAATGCTTTATTGACCTTGAATTTTCTTAAAGCTAATGAGAAAGGAACGACAGCAGTAGAAAGACATTGGATAATGGAAAAGTCTGCTGAACTAAATCAACCGATTTATTTCAAAGATGTGCTGACCTCTCAATGGAAGTCAGGAGATGTGCTACGTTGGGGAAGGGGTTTTGCTCTTGCTTCCACAGGAGAAGAAAATTTGTGGATACCATCAAAATTAATAAAGTTTCGATTTGAAGAGGAGAAACCTCTTGGAAAGGAGAAATAACAGCTCATCCACAATGATGATATTTATACAGGTGGTAAGAAAAACATATAGAATGGGGGCAGGGTTATCTTCTTATCTCTGCAGGAAAACACTCATCTTCAGAAAATTCAAGGGACTCTGGATGTTTGAATACTGACAGATGAAAACTATTTACAACCCAATAGGAATCAGAAAGAAAATCAAATAGGTCCAGTAAATAAAATTATTCCACTCTTATCTTTAAATATGTATTAATGTGCATTTATTTATAAATATATAGAGCTGGTTTTGAAGTTGGACTATGGCTCAGTTCCTCTCCAATTCCAAGCCTGTTGGTAAGAGAAAAACCCAGTGTTTCTGGAGTTTCTGTCTCATGTCAAGAGCCATGATATGGGACAGAAAGGAATATGAGTTTAGAAAACATCTTTGCTTTTCTTCATATCTATCATACTTTTCATTAAATATATCTATCATGCCTTTCATTGAATGTGTGTGTGTATA
>NW_026067905.1:11787144-11847850 GCF_014885135.2 Alexandromys fortis | reverse complement strand
GTGAATGGAAAAAACAGGACTGTCATATCCTGCCAAGACAGGGTAAGATAGTTTTGACAAGTTTCTTGCCTTTGAAAATGGTATGTCAGTTATGTTAGGCCTTAGCCAAAGTTGGTTGCTTCAACGCTGCAAACGTGACCTTGGGTGATTGCCCAGGTAGCTAGCTGTCTCTGTGATTTGTTTTGGAAGTTGTTTGATTGCACTTCCTAATTACTCAGGTAACATTATTTCCCTTCTCAGATCTTCGATGGGGTTGAAGACTATATAAATGTAGTTACTTTCCACTCATGACTTGGCCAAGTTATTTATAAGACTTAAGCTAGTTAGAATAGGGTATTTGTACTTATTGTATATAATTTCATAGTAGGTTTAGAACTCTCTTACTTAAACAAAAGGGGGAGGTGTTGCAGGAGCTCCTTCCGCTCCTTCAGCCAATAGCCACTGAGATACCAGCCCATTGGGGTGTGGTTTCTCTCTCCCTTTAAAAAAGCGGATACTTCCCTCTCCTCTCTCTCTTACTTCCTGCTCTGCTCCCGACGACTAGACTCCCTTCCTGATTGCGCAGAGGGCTGTTGTCTGGGATGGTGATCTGTAAGTTTTTTCCCCTTTAAATAAATAACCATTCTATTGATCATAATTCCAAACTGGTGTGGGATTGTTTGTGACTTACGCCTTTGCCTTCATCCATTTACCAAAATCTTTCCATTAATCTGCTGAGTGTGCAGTCTGCTTTCATTGGATTTTGTCTTACTTAGGGTTTCTACTACTATGATAAAACACAGTTACCAAAAGTGATGGGAAGGAAAAGATCTATTTCAGCTTATGGTTTCAAATCAGAGTTCATCACTGAGGGAATTCAAAATAGGAACTCAAACACAGCAGGAACCTGGAGGCTGATGCAGAGGCCAGAGAGGACTGACAAATTCAGCTTGCTTTCTAGGGGTGGCGTCACCCACAGTGAGCTAAGCCCTCCCACATCAATCAAGAAAATATATCACAGACTTGCCCACAAGCCAATCTAGTAAGGACATTTTCCCCACTGAGGATCCTTCTTTCTAAATAACTCTACCTTGTGTCAAGATGACATACAACTAGTAAGCACAGGAGTAAGCTGATACAATTTAGTCCTGCTAGATCATTTATAGGACCAGGTTTCCACAATTTAATACCTTACCATTCCAAATTTATCAACTCAATATGATTTTTAGTGTTTTGTTATTCAAAATCCAGCCCTCTCTTGCAGAACTTGCTATTTCATTTCAGCAACATAATCATTATGACAATGGCCCCCATTTAGACTGTACTTTATGGTTCCTAGAGTCTATATTTGTACAGTGCAACTTTATAAAAAAATAAAGAAAAAGGACGTAACTTCAGAAATGTGCTTAAAAATGAATAGTAGCTTTGCATCTTACCTCTTTCTCCTTGTTGAGCAACACCAGCTGGCTGTCTGTGAGAATGCAGTACTTCCTCTCCCATGATGTTGTCTCAGTGTAGGGTGACTGACCACAAGATAGACGATGGGTGGGTGGTCCTTTTACGTCTGTATAGCAAAAGAGAAAAACAAATTAACAAACCATTCTCATACCTGGTATACCAGTATTTAAAATACAAGATTCTCTAAAGGCAACTTAACAGACATGAATCTAAACATGAATCCCAAACTATTATAATGGAGTAAGAAAAACATGTTCCTACAATCTGCAGAGAAGCTCAAACATACCAAAAGAAAACTCAGCACAAACTTGACACTGTAAACAACACATGGTATTTAGACTTAAACAATAGGAAGTTGCTTCAGAGCTAAACCAATACTATTTAAAATAAAAAAAAAAGAAGAAAGGAAAAAGATTTCTAGCCTTTGAACAAAGAGGATGATAATGTACATTTCAAAAATACAATTAATCAAGAATTGAGTGAGTAGCCAGGCAGTGGTGGTGCATGCCTTTAATCCCAGTATTTGGGAAGTAGAGGCAGGCAGATCTCTGTGGGTTTGAGGCCAACCTGGTCTATAGAAAGAGTTTCAGGATAGACAGAGCTACACAGAGAAACCCTGTCTAGAGAACAGAAAGAGAGAGAGAGAGAGAGAGAGAGAGAGAGAGAGAGAGAGAGAGAGAGAGAGAGAGAGAACGAAAGAGGGGGAGGGGAGGGGAGGGGAGGGGAAAAATTGAGTGAGCAAAGTTAAGAGTGGACTGCTACTTCTATAAACTGGACTTATAAGAATGGGAGCTACTTAAACTATAGCATCACATTACCACTAGAGGCCAGTAAGATCTTAAAACACACAAAATGATTTCTTTAAAGGAAGATTTAAAGATGCATTACTGCCGTGCCATTTTAAAAGGTGAGGGTGCCTAATATTAAAACAAACTGTGTTAACAATCACCAAGTCCCAATTGATCACTATCACCTTTGCTCCTTTAAAGTGCTTTAATATGAACTGTTGACTCGTTTGTATTAGGAAGTGTGGAATATACCTTAATAATAATTACATATTAAATAATTAAATAAAGTTTTTATGATAGTTCCTTACATGTACTAAAAGCTGTTTAGCCACAAAGGACTAATTCCTTTTATGAATATACAAAAACAATTGCTTCAAATGCCTTATTTATTACTATTAAGATATGCTACACAAGCAATCTAAAATGAAAACATTAGAAAACAAATACCTACATGGGCAGGGCTGTTGTAAATCCTAAGTAGCATGTATGAATGGCACTAAGTTCAATAAATGCAAATGATTTCTAGCTGTCTCAAGTTGTAATAACCCAAATAGCAAAATTAAGGAAGATAAGTGTAGAAAGATACAACTCAAAGCTCTTAAGTACATATCTCTCCTCTCAAATCCTGTATGTGTTAAATAATACCTTCTAATTTTTTCTGACTTAAATTCCTAGCCTCTCTGGGTCTATTTAAGTATTATTTTAGGGAACTCACCAATGCCTCCAAAAATAACTCAAGGTCTATGAACCAATAATACCAAGAATTTGGCTAAACATAGTACTGATTCATAGAAAAGTATTGCCTCAGTATCCTGTTTCTATCTGTGCTGTAAAATACATAGTAGTTACATATGGCATTTACAGAATCTCCACTCCATACCTATAGCTTTCCCTTTGTTAGTCTAATTAACTTTATTAATGGTAGAAAAGCAACTAATTTATCCTAAGGATTTCCAAAATTATTTTTGAAAAATTTAAATACATTCTTAATCCTTTGGACATGTATATAATATTCTTATCTATAGTTAAAAGTTATATCAAACCTGATCAGAATCATATGCTTTAGACAAACGAGTTTTATCACAACGGAGGCTTGACTCCAGAGTCAAATATTAAGACAATTTAAACAGAGAGACAGATCTATGTTAAACAGAAACAAAGTGACTTACACAAGTTTTATTCAAGTGACTAACTTTATGACACAAATTAGTCATGTATAACCCAAACTGTCCACTGTACGTTACGACTGATACTAAAGCATGATGGCATCAATAAGCCCTATCCTTTAAAAATTAGAATCTTAGCTATCATACTGATGACATAATTCACGTTTCCTGTCAAAATATAAATCTATATTAGCACTAAGCTTAAGAAAACTTAAATTATTTGTGTGATCCTGAATAATTTCTGTAAGCCTCCCAACATTTTCCCTTTGTGTAGGCTGAACTTTATTCTAGTTTCTTCATGGTATGTGAAATAAGGAACAATAAAGGATATTGACACCAAGAATCATTTTAAGTTAATTGATAAATGTAGGATGAAATAAAAAGCATTTTTAAAAATTTGTCTAAAATGAGAGATTGATTAGCCATTACAGAGGCCAGTATTGTTAATTTTATAACTATTTCCAACAGGGTTCTTAAAAAATAGTTTTATGAATTCTATGGAAGAAGACACAAAGATAAGTGTTTTTGTTCTGCTTAACATTTCTGGATTAAGATTTAAGAAACACTTTTTAAGAAAAACAACCAACCATCAGCAACAATAACAAATCCCCAACCTTTTTTTAAAGTCAATAAATTTATTTTAGTCATTCTATCCCATTCTCATTCCTTTGGTTACTTGAAAGAGCAATAGCAAGACTAGACGCTGAGGATTAAAAGAACAGAACATGTATTTCACCTTAACAGTTCTGCCAATCTTCACTTTTGACTCTAGTGACTTACTTCTAATTCTGACTTCCAATTATTTTAGTACTTAAAATTCACTAGGGAAAAGCACAACAGACTTACAAAGAAGACTCTTAATAGCAAAATTAGAGACAATTTTAGATTTGCTGTCTCCCATTCCTTTGAGAATACTAAGGACATTACATGCTGGCCTCATTACAAAAATTAAATAATTTTAGAAACATTAAAAATAATCCAAAGTAAACTTCCAGCAGAAATCACTTTGAGACTAGATATTATCTTGTACCCTTAAAATTATTAATTTTTTATCAAGATTCGCTGAGACTGAATAACTACTGGGAATAATTCACATGGGTTATGTCAACACATATTATATTAGAAACTAAAATCTATCACATATTGATATTAAAATATATTTTAATGAAACATAATTATTTTTAATAAAAATCTAAAAGAATAACACTGTCTTTACATTTTTTCAAATGTCCTCCAAGACTGGCTGGATACAAGAGCCAGTTCTTTTATGTTTCTATACTCAATTGGTTGCTGTAGTTATTTTGTCTGATATTTAAGAGAAAATCAGGACTTAAATATAAAGGTTTAAACAGCAGTAGTATTTAAATTGTTTTTTCAAATAATTATGGGCATTCTTCTTCAACATAATACCAAACCCTGATAAGAATTTTTGCAAAAATAAATAAAAGGAGTCAGTACAATGTGGAATCTGCAACCATAACAATAAAATTTTCATATAAACACATTAAAAAATCACAGGTCTATATTTCCTTTTAATTAATTTTTTAATTAATTAATTTAATTTTATTGAAAAAATCTCCACCTCCTACCCACCTACCATTTCCCTCCCCCTCCTCCCACTCCTCTCTCCCTTCCCCCACTCCTCTCCCCCCACTCATTTTCCCTTCCCTCTCCAGTCTGAAGAGCATATATTTCCTTTTTTAAAAAAAAAAAAAGATTTATTTATTTATTTATTTATTTATTGTGTATGTAGTATTCTGCCTACATGCATGCCTGCAGGCCAGAAGAGGGCACCAGATCTCATGACAGATGGTTGTAAGCCACCATGTGGTTGCTGGGAATTGAACTCAGGACTTTTAGATGAGCAGGCGGTGCTCTTAACCACTGAGCCATCTCTCCAGCCCAATATTTCCTTTTGACTAGCTCTTTTTACCCCATACATATGAGTTTATAAACATTAGGTGCTGATCATTTAGAAAACACTAGTTGGCTGTGATTTCCCATCTTCGAAATGATGACATTTATAACCTACATTCATCAATCTTCACAATTGTTTTGCTCTCATCAGAAGTTCTTTGGATTTAGAGAAACTGTCAAGCTCAAGGTAGCAGATGGAAATTATCCAAAAGTGTAATTTTCGTTTTGGTCATGAATTTTTCTCTAGCAGTAAATACACTTGCTTGTTTGCCCTCAAATAACAGCATTATGTCTTTCCTTTTCAGGAAAATGTCTGCCATATAGCATACATGGACTACCAAGATCTATTATAGAATGCTATCATCAGAGCTTAACAGCCCTCCTTTTAGTCAAAACAGTTGTGACCATTTTTAAGAGATCCCTGAGATAGGGCTTGTTGACTACTGATGTTCAAAGGAGGGGTTGGGGAAGGTCACTGAAACCACCTGAAATTCTGGCAACTCCCCTAAGTGTCTCCTGGCTACCTTATGCAAGTCTGTACTAATTGCATGTAACATTCTGGTCTTGGAAAGTGCTTAAAAAAAAAAAAAAGTGCTAGAGAAAAGAAAGCATTAACCAAAGGGGAAACTCCATTTATGCAGCTATGGGAGAAGTCATGATCCATGCTGCTTAAGACTTTTGAGTGTAGCTGCTTTGGGGCTCTATATGCTCCTGCAAGCAATCCCTCATACATGCTCTATTAGTAATCCCAAAACGCATTATGAATTATATTTTGGTTTGTTGTTCCAGCTTGATAAAGATGTGGTAGGTGTTGCTGGCATTTTCCCAGGGAAGCAATTTTTACAACTACCTTTCAGTCTTATGAAAACAACATTAACTTAGAAATGGTTCTGGTATCTCCAGGGTTCCACAGATCATAAGCTAGAAATAACCGCGAATATGTCAACAAAAGGCAATGGAGTATTCTAAGAAAACCAGCCTTATGTTATAAAAGTAAAAGAGTAAAAGGCCAGAGGTTTTCGCAAATGGAAAATTAATATAATGGGCTGGAATAGAGAGGATTATAATCTACACTAGATTGTTCAAGATAGTAAAACAGAGCTTATGTGACCCATATTTTGAAACAGGAATTAGGACTGGTAATTCTCTAGCAGTCTGTGGTGAAAAAACAGCAAAATTGAGATGAGAAAGTAGGACAATGCATAAAAATACAAACTGATAAATGCTCATAAAGTAAATTGTACAATTATGATTCTGCTTTATTTTAAAAAAGGAAGTCCAATACAATTTTCAAAAAAGGAATAAAACCTAAAACTGAAACTCATATAAAAAGATTCAGTGCAATCCATTTTCTCCCAAATTATTTCAAAATAGTATTTACAATACTTGGTTATTTGGTCTACTAGTAAATCTAACCCCCAAACTCTGATCTTCAAATGCTTAACTACCTGACAAGAAATCAGTCCTATCTTCTGTTAGCTCTTCCTTGTAATGAGACAAAAGGATTACCATGCATCTTACACGATGAAGATGAAGCTGCAAGTTTCATTACACCTAACGAAATGTCATTTCCCCCTCACCATGTAAAGAATAAAAACCACAAAGAGCTAGTAAAATGGTGTGACTGGAAACAGAACGGGAGTGGGAAGAGAAAAGGACAAGTCTAAGGCCCATGCAGTAATGTCAAAAGAAAACGCTGTGGGAAATATTTTTGTATATAGTAATTGCTTAAAACTCACAAAAATTGCTTTTAAATTAAATTAAAATTTACATGTAGTTTTTTTATTTCAAAATTTTAATTAGGATATAACTGACAAGATCCATTGTAAGTTACTGCCTTTCAAAGTAAGCATTACAGGAATTTTACAAAGAATCTTCCAGACGATAAAAACCCTAAAATTTCAATCAATCAGTACTTTTTCACATGCTCTTAAGGCACATAAAAAGAAAATAAAAGGAAAAAAAACAGTTTGGGTGAAATTATCTATTTAGGTTGAGACTTGTAATATGTTAGTGAAGAAATACAATCCAAATAAATAATTGTCATAAACTGTAGAGGAAATGTAGGTCTATATTTCAATTTATGTGTTTTTATTTTCATACCAAAGTTCACCTGGCTTAGAAAATGGCATATTTTTATAAACTCTGAAATTCAGTGACCATGCTTTGGGTTTGAATCTAAGAGGAAAAAAAATACTTTATGAAGCTCAGATTACGGTGATGACTTATTACAAAAGTAAGCATAAAGGAACAGCTTTAAAACCAAGCAATGTTCCTTAAATTAGCTTAAAACATTCACTGCTTTAAATATACAAAGAAGTATAGTTCTTTTGACCCAAATATTCAAAAATAGTTTTAATCAACCATTCATGTTACATTTAGTAGGCCAATTTACAAGATGAATTTTTAGAAGCAATTTTCCCCAATAGATATTAAAATCTTTGTCACACAGCTTTAAAAATATGTCCTGAAAATAAGGATTGAACATAGAGCTTTGCGCATGTTAAGCAAGTGCTTTATCACTAAACTACATTCTTGGTCTCCAGAATGTAGCAATGGCAATAATTACAGCATGCTGTTCAGGAACAGTCTAAAGATACTGAAGATAATGGTGACTGCTTACAACCTACCATAGGTGCCATCAATCCAGTCTCTCTTATTAGACTGTTAATGTATGCATGTACTCATGTATGTACACATATATGCAGGTGCACTTGTGTGTGTGCATGTGTACATGTGTGCAGAGGCCAGAGGTTATCTACCTCTATCATTCTCCACTTTATTTTTTAGATTACATTTATCTCTCTGTGCTCATGTACACACGAGTAGGCATGCCACAATGAACATGTGGAGGACAGAGGACAATTTGTGGCAATCAGTCCTCTCCCTTACCACAGAGATCATGCCAAGGATTGAACTCAGGTTGTCATGGTGCACCTTTATCCACTAAGCCATCTTACTGGCATGCCACCTTACTTTTTGAGACAAGGTGTATTACTAAACTTAGAACTCGTTGATTCACTCTGTTAGGTGGCCAGAAAGCTTCAGAGATCTACTTGTGTCCCATGTTCCCAAGTGCTGGAATTACACATACATGCAGCCATGCATGACTTTTACATTGGTGCTTGGAACTCAAACTCAGATCTGCATGCTTGTACTTTACTGATGGAACTATCTTCCTCCCCAACACCCCCTGCCACCAGCCTTCACTATGTTTTTTTAAAGGATGTTATTTCCTTTTATAAATAAATTACATGTATAAGGGAAGGAGAGGAGGGCATGGGGTGTGCACCTCAATGCAGTGCCGTTTTAGGCCAAAAGAGTCTTTCAGATTCCCTGGAGCTTAAGTCACAGGCAACTGTGAGCCAACTGACCTGGGTGTTAGGAACTGAACTCTGAGCAGTATGTGCTCTTAACTGCTGAATAATCTCTGCAGCCTCTCTCCTTTGTTCTTGGAGCACAAAAAGAAAAGTCAAATCCATTCAGGTCATTAACTGAATTTTTTTCTTCATTACTGTCTACTTGTATTCTACTGAAATGTCAGAAAGTATCCTGTTACCAGAACACCCAAATTTTGTCAGAATGACAACACATGTTGCCTGTGAACTTTGCTTTGTCCTGACAAACAATGGAACTTTGAGGTAGTATATTACATGGTAATTCATATATACCAATGGATCTAGTGCATTTAAACAAAGCTCCATGCAACTGAAAACTTAATAAAAATATTAATGATAAGCTAAAAGCATTTGTTTTTTCATTACTCACTATGAGATCATACTATTTGTTCAAACAAGTTTATATTGTATCTTTGAAGCTTACAAACCCTATGTTAATTTACTTCTTAAACATACAGACTTAATTTCCATATCACCTCAATACTGGGCTCTAGTCAGTAAGTTCCTATGCTCACCATTACCTTTCATAAAAGAAGAGGGAGTGCTAAGAGAGAGATGATGAAAAAGGCAAGAATGCATAGTTTACTTCTTTCTGGCAATATTCTTTTTTTTTTTTTATTAAAGATTTCTGTCTCTTCCCCACCGCCGCCTCCCATTTCCCTCTGGGTCTGAAAAAGCCTGGGATAAAACCGGTCTCGACGAACATAGTGGACAATGAGGACTACTGAGAACTCAAGAACAATGACAATGGGTTTTTGATCCTACTGCACGTTTTGGCTTTGTGGGAGCCTAGGCAGTTTGGATGCTCACCTTACTAGATCTGGCAATATTCTTTAGCCTAACATTTGAAGAGTCTCTCGGCAGCTTGACTCTCAGTCTCAGCAGTAGGGTAATTCAAGCACAGAAGTTCTAACTCTGCTGTACCACAAAGACAAATGAGTTCTCTAGTAAGTATTAAGTTCTGAGAAGAGAGAACTGATTTTGGTATTAAAAAAAATATATCATATATAAAGAAGAAAACATTGCCCTGAACAGCAGAGCTCACTGGAATTTTCTATAATCTATGTATTTTAAGATAGCTGGGATATGAAATAATTCCTATGATGTTCCTACCTTGTGTCATCTACATCTTCACTTTAGCTGGATACTGCCTCTAATCACACATGCTGTCAACAGCAGGCAGAGAAAATCGCATGCTTGTCTTTCAGGTCTCAGATTAAATCCCATAACTTCCACATTCGGTCAAGAATAACCTTATGAATGATGTCAATGTCAAGATGATAAATGGGAGTCTGTTGCAGTTTAATATTTTAATTGCAATAGACCAAATAATTGTTCTTATTAAGTCTCTTAAACAGAAAAACATAAAATGCACCTAAAGGAAAAACAGTTCACATGTAATTTTTCTTAACATATTACATTGCGTTAGCTGAAGCATAAGAAAATACTAGTCTGGTTGTTTAAAATATGACCATGGTGTTCTATTAATATTAAATGACCAAAACTGTAGGTTCTTTTTGAGCAACACATTTGTTACAGAAATAAAATGAACTATACTAAGAATCTCAAAAGCATGTCACATGCATTCATTTTATATATTTAGTACCTCTTCCTATATTAATATATCCCACACTGTCTCTATTTGAATTGAATCTTATTTTTCGTTAGGGACAGATGCTGTGGAGGAAGGCTAGAGCTTGCAAAGGAATGTGATTTTTAGTAAGGAGGTGGGGGAAAGACAAAGTAGTTTATCACTATCAAGCTATCAATGTCTGGGGCTTTTAAAAGCTGACTACATGGCCTGCATTGTGACACTATGTCTACGTAAGAAAGCAGATAAGCTGTTAAAGTCTGGCAACATTAAAAATCTTTTAATGGCTCTATCTGTCTCTAAAGCACAGTGCCAACTGAAACAAAATTTGTATGCATCTTTCTTAAATTGTAACCTGTTTGAATTCACTGCACACACAATTAAATGTTAAGTCCTTTTAAAATGAATCCAGCCACTCACTGTTAAAAGAACAACCCAATTCAATGAGCTTTATTCTGATACAATATGCTATTGTATTAGCATATTAGATGTGAAATTAGAATTAGATGTGAAAAGTCATTCTTTTTTACAAAACAACACAACAACAACAAAAAGAAAAAACTTCAGGTAGGAGAAAGGGAAAAACACCTACAGTAGAAAGCCACAAAGCAGTTAAAAGCAACATTCAGTTTTTTCTTTGTGATATATCAACATAAATATATAAAATAGACATTCTTAAACCTAATCCATTTCTGAAAATGTTCCAGATGGCAAATCTTAATACAATAGGAGGAAGTAGCCTATGATTTTAAATGAGAAAATAAAATATAACAAGCTCATATAAAACTCTTAATTTCTCCAAAATACTGAGTATCACTAAAGTTCTATGTAACTCATAAACGTTTCATATTAACATGCCATAAATTCTTTGATGTTTAATGAATGTGTTGGTAAGTATAATTATAGTATCTCAGATACATGCCCACATTCTATACTGCAAACATACTATAAGATTAGTAAATAACTTATTAAAGATAGATGATGAATGTTAACGAATATTAAAAATTAACTAAAGACTTTCTAAAAAACTAGCACCATGACTGGAGTTGTCTTTACTTTTTCTCACAAATAAAAATGCATACGCATGGTACATAAGGAATCCTGCATGGCCAACGTTATATCATTTGTCTTTCTGCCTTTGCTACCACATTAGTTCTTATCATTTCTTCTCAGGAAGAGATTTCTCACTCTTCCTATTTTAGATGATGGTAAGACTGAAGTCAGGTATGGTGGATCACTGTTTTTTTTTTTTTAAGATTTATTTATTTATTTATTTGTTTGTTTGTTTGTTTATTTATTATGTGTATAGTGTTCTGTCTGCACGTATGCCTGCATGCCAGAAGAGAGCACCAGAACTCATTATAGATGGCTGTGAGCCACCATGGTTGCTGGGAATTGAACTCAGTACCTCTGGAAGAGCAGCCTGGGCTCTTAACCTCTGTGTTATCTCTCCAGCTCTGGTGGCTTATTCTTATAATCACACCACTGAGGTCACCTGAGCTACACAGAAGTTCATGGCTAACTTGAAACTATAAAATGAAACCCTATCTTGCATGGATGAATGGATGGATGGGCTTAAACAGATATCGCACAATATTTAAAAACAAAATCATAAAAAAAAAACTTTAGGGAAAAGAGATACAGCTAATGCATCCATTATATATACCCTCACAGAGATTTGTAAACAATTTGTGGTTTGGAGTCCGAATACACATGTGGATTCCTTTTAGTAATACTTGATAATTACTAGTTAATTTAAGCTAAGAAAAATATCTCTCAGTCAGTATAGTGAATATTTACGTAATGAAGTTAAAGTATGAAGGTACACATTCACACTACAGAGAATAAGAAAAGAGTGAATATGAAGAAGAAATGATAGGTGAAGGTTACAAAACTAAATAAATAAAAGTGTTGTAGTTTGAATAACAAAGGCTTCCATAGGCTACTATATTTAAATACCTAGTGCCCACTTGGTGAAATTGTTTGAGAACCTTTTAGACCTTGCCTTACATACCTCTAGATCTTGCTGTTCATTTATATCTTGTTTTGTTTTGTTTCTTTTTTGCTTTTGTTTTTTCAAGACAGGGTCATTCCGTGTAGCCTTGGCCATCCTGAAACTCGCTCTGTAGACCAGGCTGGTCTTGAACTCACAGATATCTGCCTGCTTCTGCCACCCAAGTACTAAGATTAAAGGAGTGCCCGGCCTCACTTATATCTTTTATAATATCCTACTAGCACTGTTTCCTTAACTTCAAACCATTGTAACAAATCAGTAAATCTAAAAAAGAGTATATGAGAGAGCCTCTGATTTCTGTACTCAAATTGGTATTAAGTACCAGAGACCCAGGAATTACAAATGGCATAAGAAGTAGAGGCAGTATTATAGAACTGAGCTCTTAATCTGTAGTATCCATGATAACAATAGATGGGTGGTATCAAAATTGAACAGAATGTAGAGCATCTAGTAGTGTCCAAACACTGGGAAAGCTGGTTGCTGGTAGATTCTATCTATCTATCTATCTATCTATCTATCTATCTATCTATCTATCCATCCATCCATCCACCCACCCATCCTCTATCTATCTACCTATTTCTATCTCTGCTATTAAAAGTATGACAAACTATTCTTTCTTTAGCAAGTAATGTTACCTTTCTGAGACTATTTTCTGATGAGGAAGGGTCTTCTGTTTGGTGTTGATTTCATTGGTTAATAAAAAACTGCCTTGGCCATTTGATAGGCCAGCCCTTAAGTGGGTGGAGTAGACAGAACAGAATGCTGGGAGGAAAAGGGAAGTAAGGCAATTGCCATGCCTCTCCTCTCAGGGTCAGATGCCATGGAGCCAGCCGCCATGTCAGACATGCTGAATCTTTCCCAGTAAGCCACCACCTCGTGGTGCTACACGTATTATTAGAAATGGGTTAATCAAGATGTGAGAGTTAGCCAGTAAGAGGCTAGAGCTAATGGACCAGACAGTGTTTAAAAGAATACAATTTGTGTGTTGTTATTTCCAGGGCTAAGCTAGCTGTGTGGGAGCCAGGAGGGACAAAAAGCAGGCCTGCTCAACTCCTCACTACACAATGGCTCCCAGATGTGGATAACTGAATCCAGAGAAAGCCTGAGAAAGCTTGGGATTTCCCCCTTTTTCTGTTTAAACAAAAAAAAAAAAAAGAGAGAGAGAAGGTTTTAACTTTAACATAGCAAAATTACATATAACAAAACAGTTATCTAGTAATAATTACAGTTACAATATTTATATCTATTTTATCTTTTATCATAACAAAGGAAAACTATAACTAACCATTCTTCAACTCCACCAAAGACTCCAGAAGGATATAATATTACCTAAGTAAACAAGAAGTAAGCAACTTTCAAAACTCTAAAAATGACAGAGACATCTCGCTGCCTGGACAGTCACCCAAAGTTCCTCTGTACTGCTGGGGCATCCGTCTTCGGCCTACAGGCCCATAGTTTCCAGCAGACATTTCCATGAAGCAGGAAATTTCAAAGACAGTTCAGTCAGTTTCTGCTGTGTCCTGCATAATGTCTCGCAGACTCTTTCATGAGTCAGGAACCCCGAAAGACCATCTCACCTTTAGGCAAGTTCAGCAGTCCTCTCTCTTCAGGTTCTTTATGTCTAGTTTATGCAACAGTCCAGGCAAGAGCAGTTTCTTGCCCAAATGGCTATCCAACTCCGTAAGGATCCTCTTCGATGCCCATCTTCTTCTTGAAGTAGATTGGTGCTGTCAGGAGCAGACGTGTCTCATTGTCATGAAAAGCCCTAAGTCATTAAAACATTTTAAATGCCATATTCTGTAGTCTTTGAAAAATATGAAGAATGCCTATCTAACTGAAATATATCTCTATATATCTAGAAAATCTAACATGACTACAAGCTTGATTATTAGTGATGATTATCCATTAACAACGAATATACATTACATTTTTAAATGAACTACACAATCACAATAACTTAATCAAAATCAGAAATATACATATATAATAAAATTGACCTTAAATTTAAATAAAGCAAAATACATATCAATACAAATTATTCATATTTATATCAAATAAATTTAAACATAACATTATCTACCTTAATAGCTCTGTCCTGCCATATTACAAAAATGGTTAAAGGAAATTCCAAAATTATGATGCTTAACGTCAACCTCATGAATAAAAAAGAAACAATTATTAAAGCCCTTAATACCTCTATAACTTCATCTTTCTACCATGGTGCAGACTATACATGATATATAAATGCTAACTCTAAGTGAGGTTTCAGAAGTGTAACCTCGGGCTGGAGAGATGGCTCAGCCGTTAAAGGCTAGGATCACAACCAAAAATAATAGAAGTGCAACCTCATCTACTATTATTTGTAACAAAAAGACAAGGACACTGCCTATTTTGGAGTAGTTCAAGTCTATTTAAAGAACACAGAGATCAGTAAAGAAAATGAACTACACTTAAAAATCCTGCACTTGGTAGTGGGAGGCAGGAGGATCATGACTATGAGGCCTTCCTTATATGTTACAAAGTAAAATTTCTCAAATAGTAAGTATCCTAATTACTGTCCTATTGCTTTGAAGAGACACCATAACAAAGGCAACTCTTATAAAAGAAGGCATTTAGTTTGGGGCTTGCTTACAGTTTCAAAGGTTTAGCCTATTATCATGATGGCAGGAATCATGGCATTGGAGTAAATAGCTGAAGCTAGCTACAACCTGATTCACATGCCAAGAGACAATGAATGGGCTTAGCTTTCAAAACCCTCCAAGTGACATACTTCCTTCAACAAAGTCAAACCTCCTAATCCTTCTAATCCTTTCAAATACTGCCACTACCCCATGACTAAGTGTTCTTATGTATTAGCCAATGGGGATCATTCTTATTCAAATCACCACAGAGGGAGAAGCTGATTATAAATAGCTAAGTAGCATTTGAGACATCAGGTTGAAATCTGAATGTCTCAGGTAACTCTATACGGGTTTGTGTTTCTTCTGTAAGATAAATAAAAGAGTGCTTTACTATGCCAGAAAGTGAGACTATTGAAAGAGAGATGGCATGTGCTTGAATTCTGACAGCTGCGTAGCACAACTCAGTACACCACTGATGTTCAGCATACAGGGATGCTATGCAGAGATGTTAGATGAACCTGCCAAAGCACAGAATTTTGGCAGAATGAGGCTCAGGGTTAAATTGGAGCCCTGGCAAGACCTATATCCCCAATTTAGATTATTTCATGAAGGAACGTCACACATTAGAAAGAGGTGAGAATAATTTCTAGAATATAGAGAAGTGGTCAATAAATGCTAGCAATCATGTTATTGGTGGTCGGAAACAACAAATCAAGAGCTTAAGAAAAGATTTTGTAGAAAGCTGACTATATGAAAAGAAATCTCTGTCATTTTCAAACATGAATCCTAGTTAAGAGCCTTTGGACCCTCAATTTTTTAGCTTTAAGGTGAGAAGAACTTAGTTTCAACCTCTTAGGGATATAGTAGGAACTGATATAAAATATCAAGTATTAAAAATAGTGCCTGGTGTTTATAACTCCTCAGAAAGAGTGAGCATCTACTCTTTTTACTTTATATAACTAATGCAACAAATTTGCTTGATATTACTACCCAAAAATATTAATGCTAGAAAAGAGTAATACATGTATGCAAGAAAAGAACACCACTTGAATCTGAGTAATCGTCAGGATTCTATGATGAACATAAGCACCTTTTTATTTTTCATTTGTTTTTTAAATATACTGTGGGAAAATACTGCACAGGTTTGCTTTACCAAAAGAAAACTCCTCTGATTCCATCAGTTAGAATTTGGTACACGATTGCATAAAAATTTGTTTATCATTCTGAATGCAAATTTCACAAGGTAAGACCAAGCAACTTAATAACCCAGCAACTCCTCTCACATGAGAGGAAGAAGGAAAGATTATGAAAACAGAAGATCTTTTAAATGATGCTGCTTTAATTTCATCAATGACTTCCAAGCTTCCCAGCCACATAAGTCTCTAAGTACAACACATATGACAGCTATACTTGGAAAGAGTAATCCTAAACAATTTTTTTAAATGTGTTTATGTTTCTCAAACATAAAGCACTAAGAAATCTGGGGATAATATGTAACATGAGGGCTGGCCTGTTGGGGTTTCTGTCCTGCCCAGTTCCCACAGCCAGTAAATCGTAAGAAAATCACACAGAGGACTACATAAGTTATAAACTGATTGGCCCATTAGCTCAGGCTTTATATTAGCTCTTATAACTTATATTAACACATTATTCTTAGCTATGTTAGCCACATGGCTCAGTACCTTTTTCGCCAGGGCAGGTCACGTCCTACTTCTTTGGCGTGTGGACAGGACTGGGGAAGAATGGGCTTCCTCCTCCCCAGAATTCTCCTATTCTCTTTCACTCACCTCTACTTCCTGTCTGGCTGTCCCGCCTATACTTCCTGCCTGGCTAATGACCAATCAGCGTTTATTTAAAACATAATTGACAGAATGCAGAATTGTCCCACACCAATAATATTATTTATCAACTCAAAAGATTAAAGACTTTCACTCCTTAAAATGAAAGTCCAAATGACATAAAGACAAGTGAGTACATATGTGTACATGCACATTCTTGAAATTCTAAAAACTATCTGAATTCCCTTATATATCCAAATACAAGATACTCATTGTGAGGATGTATATGTTTTACAACAGCACAGAATAAGAAACACCATTAGTATCAGAAACAGTTTGTTTCCAAGGAAACCAAGACCATAAAATACCGTACATTATGCAATGCCTAAGAGTAGACATTCCAACCAACACAAGAAGCCTGTCCACTTTCTCTCAGGCAATTTCTATCAGAGAAAGAAGAGGGATTTTGCAACCAATAATTCATTTAAATAATATAATAATGTCCCCCAAACATTCAGTTATTTGCTTTTATATTTTCAGCATGGTGAGAAAAAAAGAAATATTAAGAATTGCATTAAACTTTGTAGTATATGTTTTCAAACAAACACTGTAAATTAACTCTTACATCTATGTTCCTCTATGTTGTGCAGGAACAGAAAGAATAATTTCCTATACATGCATCATTCCTAGAAAAGTTTTCTTTTTACTGCCTACTATTAGACTTGAATTCATGTATGAACTTATGTTTATTCTAGCTAGAATTACTACTGCAACACAGAAATAAAAGGCTTAGCAAGAGGAGATTAACTACATCAGTGTTAAAAGTCAAACACAAGCCTACAAATTCTGAAAAGTCTCTTTTTAAGAGGTATGCTGGAAGAGCTATAGAGCTGGCTCGTTGGTCCTTTTGTAAAGGACCTGGGTTCAGTTACCAGTACGCAGAGAATAGATCACAGCCATCACTAACTCCAGTTCCAGGGGATCCAATGCCTTATTCTGACCTTCACAGGCACCAAGCATGCTTGTGGTACATATATATACATAAAGGAAAACATTCATAAACATAAAATAAACAAATCTTTTAAAATGTTGAAATAAAGGTATGCTGGAGCATACCTGTAATCCCAGTATTCAAGAAAGGGACTGTTATGTACACAGCCAGCCTAGGCCACAAAACAGTTCCAAAAACTGAAAAAAACAAAAGAGAGGATAAAAGGAACAAGGGGGGAAAAAGGAAGAGAGGAAGAAGGAGGAAAGAGATGGTTATGTGCAACAATGTAGCATATAAGCCAAGACCTTTTGTAACTAAATATATACAAATTAAATCTGTTGCTGGAATATGTTTTTCCATTAATTCTGTGTCACTAAAATTCCTGACATCCTTATTTTAGGTGATAAATATTTTAAGTGCATATTTCTCAAAAATGCAAATTGAAAAGTTAAAAGAAAATAGAGTCCACAGATATAGAATACAAAGAATTCATGAACACCATAAAAGGCTGTTGGACAATGACTCAGCAAAGAGGAGATCTGAGCTATGTGGCTGAATGTTCTATATCCACTGGTTTGTTTCTATATAATAATTTGGTTTCATATTGTAACAATGCCAAGCTTTAAGGACAATGAATTGAACAGTGTCTAAGTATCAGCATTAAACAAATAAAAAAAATTAAATGAACAATAAGAATGACTGGCTTGTATTAAAAAGAACTATTTATAAGATATTAAAAGGATAAGAAAAATATAAAATTGTTTTTTTTAATTTTGAACTTTAGAAAACCAAGTGACTTTACATAACTTCTTTAGCGTCTCAGTGCCAACTCTCAAGTATCAATTCAATTTAGTGATAGAAATAGTAGTAAAATTGTCAAGCCAAAGATAGTTTAAAACACAATTCTCAGCATCAGTTACCATGATCATGGATTCTGTGATATCTAACTCACTGTCAAGCTGAACCCTGCCATCTATGTATCTTTACCAAGCCTAAATTTACTTGTAAATATATTTCCATATTCCACAGACCACAGCCTGTTAAACTGTCAGCTGCTACTCCACATAGGAATCTAGCAACAGTAAAAGGTTTCTGAATGTGCAATGATCAAAACCTAATTTGAAAATCAAATGTGTAATGAACACATTCTGACACCATTCACAAGTGTTTCAACCATGACTTTTACCACACCCTTGGTTCTGAACACACAGTATGCATATTTTACACTGAGCATGTAGTCCATGTCATAAAATGCCAACAAAAACTGCTGGAACACCTCATATCATATATAAACAAAATACATATATCTTATTAATACACAAATTTGCCTTTATCTTTAACAAATGTTAAGATTATACATATAGCAAAGAATTGTTTTTAAATAAATTTATTATTTATTATTAAATGCTCTATTTGTACATCTACTTGTATAAGTCTACACAGTCAGGCTGCATAAATTTTCTCGGATAAAAGCAGATTACAAGTGGAAAAGTTTAAGAACACTATATGAGTCATGCTTAAAGACACTATATGTTAAATGCACACTTAATTTCATCAATGTCTGCCCTGGGTAAAAGTAATTAATGAGGAAGTACATTAACTTTTGAAAAGTGTTATCTCATAAATTTTCAAACTAGTTTCAGCTTTATTACTATGCTGCTTTCAGAAGTTGAATCTGAAACAGCAAATAAGCTCCTCATCAGCACCATGATGTCACTTCCTGCTCTATCCGAGGGAACAAAGGAAGATGGGGAAAAACATCTACAAGCTTCATGTAGGAGGGCAAATGACAAAAGCACTCTCTCCTGAAGAGCAGGTTGGAAAGAAAAAGAAATGACTGGATGAAAGGTCTCGAGGCTAAAAATATTCTTGACTGCTGATGTTCTACAGGAGATCCTGGAGAGATACTTTCTCTCTCTTTCGGTGAAACAACATATTTGTGAGGCCTTGAATTCAAGCTCCAATGGCACCTATACATGCGTGTGCGCGTGCACACACACACAGAGACACACACTCACACGCATTCTCACACACAGGCTCACAACCGTGTACAAAGCAGATAAAGTCATACAGCCTATGGGCACCAGATACATTCATAATATGCAAGCATATTTAGGTAAAACACCCATATACATAAATAGCAATTCAAAAAGAACACTAAAAGTTAAAATATTTTATTTTTGCTTGTATAAATTCCAAGACAAGCAACTATGAGGCCAAAGGTTTATATATGTAGAGTCATATATATTCATCAAATATTCTCTCAGAAAAGCAAATAGTCAATCCTAAATTCCCTAGTGCAAAGGATAAAGCTGCCCAATGCTGACAAACTGTGAGCAACAAAGAATTTTATTTAACTGTGTAGATATGAAAGACTATTTTAAGTGCTCCACTAAAAATATTGAGTGCTACTGCAAGTGGTCTTTGTGCTAGACACTAGAGACAAGACTCCACAGTGAGTGATATGTAATCAAGTAATATTAATAGAATACGATAGCCATCAGAAAAGAACAAGGATAAAGAAGAGAGAGAATGAATAATTTTAACAGCCACAGGTGTTGAGAAGTGGGGAAAGGGCAGTGTGCATTACTGGTGAGAAGGGACAAGACAAGCACATGACTAGAAACTCCTTTCTAGTGACACACTAGGAAACTAGAGTCAAACTATAGCAAATGCCTTTTCATAAGATGGCTGGTGGGAGACCTGCAAGTCATATTAAAGTTAAACTTTCACACCTTAAAAAGCAAATTTTATGGCAATCTTACCAAAAGCAATCTATAGATTCAATACAATCCCCATCAAAATTGAAACATAATTCTTCACAAACCTCCAAAGAACAATATTCAACTTCATATGGAAAAACAAAAAACCCAAGATAGCCAAAAAACAATCCTGTATAATCAAGGAACATCTAGAAGTATCTCATCCCTGATTTCAAGCTCTATTATAGAGCTACAGTAATAAAAACAGTATGGGCCTTGCAAAAAAGCAGAGAGATGGATCAATGAAATTTAACTAAAGACCCTGACATGAATCCACACACCTATGGACACCTGATTTTCGACAAACAAGCCAAAATTACACAATAAAAAAAAAGAAAGCATCTTCAACGAAAGGTGATGGCATAACTGGATTCTGGCAGGTAGAAGAAAGTAAATAGATCCATATCTATCATCCTTTACAAAACTAGAATCCAAAATAATAGTGGATCAAAGACCTCAAAATAAATCCAGCTATGCTGAACATGATAGAAAAGAAAGTGGAAAGTAGCCTTGAGCACATCAGCACAGGAGAAAACTTCTTGAATATAACTCCAGTTGCACAGACACTGAGATCGACAATTAATCAATGGGATGTACTGAAACTAAAATGCTTTTATAAAGTAAAGGTCACTGCCAATGAGGTAAAATAGCAGCCTAAAGAATGGGAAAACAGCTTCACCAACCCCACACCTGACAGAGGGCTGATCTTCAAAATATATAAAGAACTCAAGAAACTAGACAGCAAATTACCAAATAATCTGGTTTAAAAATGGGGTACAGATTTAAAATGAAAATTCTCATCAGAAGAAGCTCAAAAGGCCAAGATACACTTAAAGAATTGTTCAACATCCTTAGACATCAGGAAAATGCAAATCAAAACAGATCTGAAATACCATTTCACACCTGTCAGATGGCTAAGATCAAAAACATTAATGACAGCTTATGTTTCAGAGGATGTGGAGTAAGGGGAACACTTCTCCATTGCTGGTGGGAGGGCAAACTTGTCTAGCCACTTTAGAAATCAGTATGGTGGTTTCTCAGAAAATTGGGAATCAATCTACCTCAAGACTTGGCAATAACACTCTTGGGGATATACCCAAAGGATGTTTAATCATACCACAAGGCCACTTGCCAACTATGTTCATAGCAGCATTATTTGTAATTTGGAACCTGGAAATGTCCTTCAACAAAAATGGATAAAGAAAATGTGGTACTTTTACACAATCGAATATTACTCAGCAATAAAAAACAATTACATCATGAAGTAAGTGAATAAATGGAACTAGAAAAAAAATCACTCTGAGTGAGGTAACCCAAACCCAAAAAGACAAACATGGTATGTTTTGGGAATATTATTTTAAGGTGTGTGACTTTTGTTTATGCTGCATTTGTTTAACTCTGTGAAGCTGTGATTCTTTGCCTGTCTAAAACACCTGATGGTCTAATAAAGAGATGAATGGCCAATAGTGAGGCAGGAGCAATGATAGGCGGACCTGGTAGGCAGAGAGAATAAATAGAAGGGGAACTGAGGAAAATGAAGAGCAAGATAGATCAAGGAGAAGAGGACATCGGAGGCCAGCCACCTAACCAACCACCTAGCCATGGAGTAAGAAGGAAAGTAAGATACACAGAAGTAAAAAAGACAAGAGCCCAGAGGGAAAAGATAGATGGGTTAATTTAAGAGAAGCTGGCAAGAAAGAAGTCAAGCTAAGGCCAAGCAATTATAAGAAAGAGTAAGTCTCTGTGTGTGATTTATTTGGGAGCTGGGTGATAGGCCCCCAAAAAGAATCAAAAAAGTCTAACGAGTAAAACGTCATTACTACAGGTATAAACTCACTCATGGGTGGATAGTAGCTGTAAAGTAAAAGATAACCAGGCTACAATCCACAGACCCAGAGAAGCTAGATAACAAGGAGGACCCAAAGAGGGATACATGGATTTTTCTGGAAAGGAGAAATAGATCTCCTGGGTAAACTGGGGAAGGGAGTGGGAGGATGGGACCACGAGGGAATCAGGTTGGTCAGTTTGGGGTCAGGTTGGGGACAGAATGGATGGGAGAGTGTAATGAAACAGGTATTTTGATGGGAAGGGCATTTGGGGCTAGGGAGAAACCTGATGCCAGGGAAACTCCTAGGAATCCCCAAGGATGACCCCAGCTAAGAAACTTAGCTATAGTGGAGTTGGTGCCTGAACTGGCCTTCTCCTATAATCGGATTGTGACTATCCTGATTGTTATCATAGAATCTTCTTCATCCAGTAACTGGTGGAGACAGATGCAGAGATCCATGGCAAAGCACTGTATTGAGCTCTAGGGATCCTACTGAAGAGAGGAAGGATGAGTCAGGGTAGTCCAGTTCATGATGCAGGAACCCAGAGACAGTTGACCTGAGCTAGTGGGAGATCAGGGACTCTGGACCCATAGCTAGGTCCCTGCATGGGACCGGCCCAGGCCATCTGCATATGGGTGTCAGTTGTGTAGCTTGCTGTTTGTGAGGTCCTAGCAGTGGGATCAGAATCTCTCTCTGATACTTGATCTGGCTTTTAAAAACCTTTTCTTCATGCTGGAATGCCACACTCCCGTCTTGATGCAGGGGGAGGAGTTTGGTTCTGCTTCAACTTGATATGCCATGCATTGTGTTGACTCCCATGGGAAGCTTGCCCCTTTCAGAACTGCGGAGTGGATGGGAGTACATGGGAAGTGGAGGAAGGGAATAGAAAGAGAGGAGGGAGGAGAAACTGTGGTTGGTATGCAAAATAAATGAAAAACTTTAATTGAAAAGAGCAAATCTTAATATTATAAGCTCATTTACCAATATTTTACTAGAAAGCTGTCTGCTTTTAAAATATGAATCTGCAATGTCAGAGTTCGATACAGAATCTTTACATAAACCATGAATAATCCTTGTCCACTCAATTTTATCTAAAATTATTCGATTAAATAGTTTGAGTACAGAGTCATCCTAGAGATCTGCCCATCTAGCTTCAGTCATACTCCCTGACCTTTTCTGTCTTTCATAATAGTTTTGCCAATCATAACAATTATCTTCCTTGATTTCAAAATTTAGCTAAATGTAAACAAGGTTTTGTACTCTAATATCAACAATTTACAGAACACTACAAATCAAGGTAATTACAATAACAAAAACAAAGTGCCAGGTTTGGAAATTAGCATCACTGATTTTTGGTGGTCTTACAATACTGATATATAATCAGTGCACACAAGCACCAGTTAGAAGGACTCACAAGAGGACCAGAAAAATCTGGGCAATCAAGCAAGCACTTCTGTAAACCCAGAAAGCATTTTTTTTTTTTTTTTTACAAAATACTCCAGGTCTTTTTAAAAAGTTAATTGTTTAGGCTATACACACAACTTGACTTAAAGAAACAATGCAGAATCATTTTTCTCATAAGTTAACTTCAATATTTTTCTGTGGAAGACTCAGAAAAAAAGAAAAGTATGGGGTGTTTAGGGATGAGGGAAAGTGGTGAATATTCCTAAGAAACACTATATAGCTTTAAATATAATAAAGATACACTGTGTATATGGTAAAACTTCCAAAGAATAAATAAAACATATTCTTTCAAAATGTGTGATTATTCCCTCAATGGGATAGTCAAGATAGAGGAAGGACAGAGATGAGAGCAAGGAAAGAGATATCTTTTTTTTTTTTTGATTTCTTTTTTTTACTTAATTAATTTATTTATTCAAGATTTCTGTCTCTTCCCCACCGCCGCCTCCCCTTTCCCTCCCCCTCCCCCAACCAAGCCCCCCTCCCTCGTCAGCCCAAAAAGCAATCAGGGTTCTCTGCCCTGTGGGAAGTCCAAGGACCACCCACCTCCATCCAGGTCTAGTAAGGTGAGCATCCACGAAACTGCCTAGGCTCCCACAAAACCACTAGGTCCAGTAGAATCAAAAACCCGTTGCCATTGTTCTTGAGGTCTCAGTAGTCCTCCTTGTCCGCTATGTTCAGCGAGACCAGTTTTGACCCAGGCTTTTTCAGACCCAGGCCAGCTGGCCTTGGTGAGTTCCCGATCCCCATTGTCTCAGTGTATGGGTGCACCCCTCCCAGTCCTAAGTTCCTTGCTTGTGCTCTCTCTCCTTCTGCTCCTGATTTGGACCTTGAGATTTCAGTCCGGTGCTCCAATGTGGTTCTCTGTCTCTGTCTCCTTTCATCGCCTGATGAAGTTCAATATTCAGGAGAAATATTCAGGATTTTCTTTGGGTTCTCCTTCTTATTTAGCTTCTCTAAGAACCCAACTTATAGGTTCAATGTCCTTTATTTTGATTGACGGAGCCATTATAGGGTTAGCAGAAACCTGGCTCTAGAGAAATTCCCAAGAATCCATAAGGTTGACTCCAGCTAAGACCCTAAGCAATAGAGGAGATGGTGCCCAAACTGGCCTTGCCCTGTAGGCAGACTCATGAAGAGATGGTGCCCAAACTGGCCTTGCCCTGTAGGCAGACTCATGAATATCTTAAATATTTATAGAACCTTCATCCAGAAACTGATGGAAACAGAGGCAGAGACCCGCATAAAATCACTAAACTGAGCTCCCAAAGTCCAGTGGAAGTGTGGGAGAAGTCAGAATACGAGCAAAGAGGTCAAAACCATGAAGGGTACACCTCACTGAAACAGTCTACCTGAGCTAAGAGGAGCTCACCAACACCAGCTGGATTGGGAAGGAACAAGCATAGAGCCAAACTAGTCCCTCTAAATGTGGTTTAGACATTAGACAGTTGCATGGCTGGGGCAGTCTGAGGCCACTGGCAGGGGTACCAGGATTTATCCCTACTGCTTGTACTGGCTTTTTTGGGAACATATTCTCTTCGGATGGATACCTTGCTCAGCCTACATATAGTAGGGAGGGCCTTGGACCTTCCCCAAAGCAATGTGCCTTACCCTCTCTGAGAAGTGGAAGTGGGTGGGGTAGGGGGGATATGTGGAGGGAATGGGAGGAATGGAGGGAGTAGAAACTTGGATTGGTATGTATAATGATAAAAGATAGTTTGTTTTTTTTTTTAAAAGAAAATGTATGAATCTCTCATCTAATTTTAAATGTCTATAGCAAAATTCATATTGATTAGCCTAATCAGTGTAACGAGATATTGTTCTAATCACCTTAATTACAGGAAGTTGATGGAAAAGGTCCTAAAATCATTAAAGCTAGCACTATGCTATTTCTTCAATGAAATTTAAAAGTTAACTTTCCTAATAAATCCATTTTATAAAGAATAATAAATCTTTGCCTATTATATACTATCATTATTAAATTTCTAATTGGTGAGTAGTATTATTTTTGTTAGTTTGACACAAATTAATTTATACTGAGCAAGACTAATAACTGGATCTTTTCAATTATTAACCCAAGTCAAGACTAAAGAGAAAAATAAAACTAAAATCTATACACAAGATAAAATATACTAGACATTCTTGAACTTCCGAAAATGCTAAAGCTATATTCATATGTGTGCATGCGTGCACACGTGTAGAAAATATGTGCATGTCTGCAATTGTATTTTCCTCTACAGCTCCCCACTTTAGTTTGGAGACAGGATCTCACTAAACCTGTAGCTTGTCATTTTAGCTATATGGTTGGCCATTGAACCCAGTTACAGTTACAGGTACCTGCTGCTATGTTCAGCTTTTACGTTGATGTTGAACATCAGAACGTAGGTAAGTTTTAATGCTTGTACATCAAGCATTTTTATCCACTAAGTCGTCTTTCTAACCCCAAAGTTAACTAATTTCAAAAGAGCAAAATTTATAGCTATAAATCAAATTTCACATTTCAGGTCCAAAACAGAAAAAGTCAGCAATTCTACCTGCTAAGCTGTATCTGTATTCTAAGACTAACTAGAGTGCTAACTCAAGAAAACCTTATCTATTACATCAAAACATGAACATTTCTCTTAAGCTTCATGTTCATTGTAAAATACCTTTAATAAACACCAATGTTTCTTTTAAAAAAACAATACAGTCCATGTCTATCCCTTGTCCATGTTTTTCCTCTCTACAATTTTAATTATTCATAGTCTACCATGGTCCAAAATTATTAAATAGAAAACTTAACTGTGGGGCTGGAGAGGTGGCTCAGAGGTTAAGAGCACTGACTGCTCTTCCAAAGGTCCTGAGTTCAATTCCCAGCAACCACATGGTGGCTCACAGCCATCTGTAATGAGATTTGGTGCCCTCTTCTGGCATACATGGAAGGAATGTTGTATACATAATAAATAAATAAATCTTAAAAAAAAAAAGAAAGAAAGAAAACTTAACTGTGCATAGTTCTGAACAGAATGATAAAACCTCACTCCTGTAGGGATGTCAGGGAGTCTCCCTTTGTCAATGAATCGATGCAGTATGCTACGCATGCATTTTACTTAGTAGCCACAGCGATGTCAGGCTGTCACCGTGTCACAGTGGTTGCTCAAACAACTTTAATTTATTTAATAATGGCTTTAAACTGTCAAAGCAGTAATGCTGACATTTTAGACATATCAAAGACAAGTTAGTAAAAAGGTAAAAGTTTTGACTCAACAATGAAAGAAGAATATCTATACTAAGGCTGGTAAACCCTTTGATGAGAAGAAATCTTGCATTCAAAAAATTTATGCCCAAACTGCAGCATTCCAACCACAGTATATGGTGCTGTAATAAATTAGAAGAGGGGTAATTTAATGTTTGTGTGTATTTGTTTTCATACAGCAAAGGAACCATTAACTGAGTAAAGAAGCAGCTTTCAGAATGGGAAAAACGCCTTGTCAGTTATGCGTCTGCTAGTTGTTTTTATATCTGGAATACGTAACTTCAAAAAAACTAAGGAAAATAAGCCAACTCAACCAAGAAATGGGCTGAGTAGCTGGACAAAACTCTCAAGAGGAAACACAAACATCCAATCAATAGTTTGTAAAGTGGGAAAATTAATACTACTCTGAGATTCCATTTCACCCTTGTCAGAACAGCTATCGTCAAGAACACAAACGACAACAAGTGTTGGAGAGGGTATGGGAGAAAAGGTACATGTACTCACTCTTGGTGGAAGTATAAATTGGTGTGGTCATGGTGGATGCCATGTCAGTGTAGAAGCTTCTCAAAAAGCTAAATATAAACCAAGCTATACCACTCATGGGCATCTACCCAAGGACTCTATATTCTCCTACAAAGGCATTTGCTCATTCAAGTACTGCTTTTCTATTTACAACAGATCTCAGGCATCTTACAAAATTTTCTTTACCATCTTTCATAAAGTAACCAAATGGCAAAGTTCTTCTATTATTAGATGGGAATATTTAGAAACAAAAAAGAAAAGTAATGAGTGAACAACAGACCTCAGACTCCTGATTCGTAGTCTTACACAAACCTACCAGATCTCATTTAATCTTTGCCTTTCTGGCCTATGATTTTATAAAATAATAGCAATAGCAGTAATAGCAGCAGTAAAAATGGCACTTTTAATGGTAATCACTAACAGTTTTACATGTGCCTCAGGAAAGTCTCACACTCAAGTTAGTACCATTATCACTCTCCTGCTGCACAAAAGGAAATGGAGGCAAAGGGAATCTGGGTCATATTGTATGGAAGTAATAAAAGCACTGGAATCCAAGTAGTCACAATCATAGTTACCATGCTGTTTGCATGCTGGCTGGCAACAGGACTTAGATTTAAGACATACTGTACTAGTATGGTACTTACCAGCAATAAGGACCTTCTGGTCTCAGCTGGTATCAGTTGTTCCAAAGCCTTCCTTTTCTGATACTTCTTCACTTATTTATTATTTAGGGTTAAGTATACATATGCCTGTGTGGGTTTATGAGTACCATTAATGTTGTTCAGGAGCCCTCAAAGGCCAAAACAGGGCATGAGATCCCATGTAACTAAGAGTTAAAGGTGGTTGTGAGCCTCTATATGGGTGCTGGGGACCAAACTCAAGTCCTCTGCAAGTACAATAAATCCATTTAACCATTGAACCACCTCTCCAGTTCCAGTGTCCACCTTACAGCCTTCAAAAGTATCTCAGTTAAGATTATAGATAAATTGCTGAGTCGTCTTAATACATATTTTCTAAGAACTACATATTGTCTTTGATTTTTCCCCCCTTATTTATGAAGTAAGAGCATATGGTTGGGGAACTTTAAGGTTTGTTCTGGCTAGTTTTCTTGACAACTGTACACAAGCTAAAGTTATCTGGGGAGAAGGAATCTTAACTGAGAAAATACCTATACAGTATTGGCCTGTTGGCAAGTCTAAAGGCATTTTCTTGATTTTATGCACATAGTATCACCCGTAAACAGATATATGGTCCTTTATGGTGTAATAAAGCAGGCTGATCAAGTCTCTTGTAAGCAAATAAACAGCACTCCTCCATGGCCTCTGGATAAATTCCTGCCTCCAGATTCCTGCCCTACTTGAGTACCTGCCTGCCTGACTTCCCACAGTGATGGATTGTTGACTAGAAGTATAAGACAAAATAAACTCTTGCCTCCTCAAGTTGCTTTTGATCATGGTGCTTTCTCTCAGTAATAGAAACCCTAACTAGGACATGATCTTTAACAATTCTAAATAATGTAATGATGCTAATTCACTACAAGGACACCTATGCAGAAGTATCTTTATTTATATATAAAAATTCATTGCACTAGGTGGTTTGATGACTGGAAGTGTAAGATGAAATAAACTTTCTTCCTCAAGTAGCTTTTGTCATGATGTTTCATCAGAGTAATAGAAACTCTAAGATACAACCTTTTACAATATATCTATGTCAATTCAGTACAAGGACAAGTAAAGTCTTTGTTTATATATAAAACTCCATCATATTCTCCAAAATTGTGAATGTTTATAGAAAAAAAAAGGTTTAGCATTTGGGTATATGTTGCATGCCTGTAATCTCAACACTTGAGAGGCAGAGGCAGGAGGAACACTTCACATTCTAGACCAGCATGACCTACCTGGTGAGTTCCAGACTTACATGGCTATTATGCAAGACTCTGCCTCCAAAAACAAATAAAAAAAGAAACAAATTTTATCGAAGTTATAACTGTATAGCCTCCAGAAGGAAGCACAATTACCACAATCTGAATAGTCAGTTATTTTTAAATTTTATCCTATTATTTCATTTTATTTAGTTCATTTATTTATAAATTCCCCACAAATTCTACTTCATGTCTTGGTGTTCTCTGAACTGACTTAATTTTAAGACATACAGCAAAAGGACCCACTTCAAAAGAGCTCATTTTTCTGATGAATAGGAAAGTGCTGAAGAAACTATAGAGATATAAACAAGCATAGGCAAAAAAAATCTAACAGAAACTTTAGAAATGAGCAAAATTTTCTAATGGTATTGGCAAAAAGGAAAAAAAAACTCAATAAGTTGACTTTCATTTCTGTTTAATGACTACTATAACTATAATGATACTTAATTAAGTCTTGTAAAAAAAGATTATAAGATTTATTTTCATAACATCATCACATGGAATACATAATTCATACTGTACTCTGAAATTCTGAATACTTAAATTATTTTATTTTATTATTTAGATTTTTTTCAGTACCATTTGCCATTGGATAAAAGTTCCCTTTAATAGCCTAACATTTGAAATAAAATCCAATGATGAAAAAAGAAAATAAGCTAAAACTAAGAAAAATAGACTTATTAAAGTATTTAAATGAACATTTTTGACAAATACCATGATCATTAAAACAGAAAAAAAAGTGAGGTTTACATGAAAAAATTAAGTTCCCTTAGACAAATAAAATGTATATATACAATTCTATAAAGAGAACAAAAAAGCATTTTTAAAAGATATAGTCGCAATCTAGGGACTAATAGAAACACCTAATAAATATTTATTAGGCAAATAAATTGGAACAGGCAAAAGGAGACTAATAAAACAATTGCATCGTAATTTCCACTATCAAGTGAATCCTGTTCACAGTGAACAATAAATGTTCATAGAGTAATATGTTCAGAAAAAAATGTCCTAAAGTAAACTACAACTACAAACGGCTGACCTTAAATAGAAATTGTATCAAAGTCAGCCAGGTGATAACACACTTGCAATCTCAGCACTCAGGAAGTAGAGGGAGACAAGAGCTGAAGATCATCTATGACTACGGATTACATTAGAGCCATCTGGGCTATCTCAATCTCTCTCTCTCTCTCTCTCTCTCTCTCTCTCTCTCTCTCTCTCTCTCTCTCTCTCTCTCTCTCTCTCTCTCTCTTACACACACACACACTATTTGGTTTAAGAAAAATATTTCAGCCGAGCGGTGGTGGCGCACGCCTTTAATCCCAGCACTCGGGAGGCAGAGGCAGGTGGATCTCTGTGAGTTCAAGACCAGCCTGATCTAGAAGAGCTAGTTCCAGGACAGTAACCAAAAAGCTATGGAGAAACCCTGTCTCAAAAATAAATAAATAAATAAATAAATAAATAAATAAATAAATAAATAAATAAATAAAATAAAATAAATAAATAAATAGAAATTTCAGTATTAGACTAAGGGATACCAAAGCATCAAATATGAAGAAATCTTTATTAAAATATTGAATTGAAAAGCATGTCATTTATCTAAGAAAAAAATTACTGAAGATATAAAAAACAATTCCCACAAGATTAACTTTTTCATAGAACTGTAGCTACATGATGAACTGTGTCTGTCATGTTGAATCATGCATTAGACACAAATACAGAAACCATGTAAAGGCTGCCACTCTTCAACAACTCAGCAAAGATAAAATGCCTAAGGAACAACATAGATGATTTACAAAGGATGGGTTCCTTAAACACCATGGAGGAATAAGACTAGAGACAGATGGGTGTTCAACTATATACCCTGAAGTGAACCTTGGCTCTAGGCATCAGAACATTATGACATAGAGCACTAACATATTATAAAAGTGGGTAGTGTCAAAGAAACTGAATGACCAGCAATCAAAAGCAGCTTTGTCAACTACGTAATAAAACACTACAGCATTTCTCTCTGCCATCCACCACTGGATACACTAGTAGAAACTTAGAAATGAGAACAGAAATTTAAAAAGGAGTGATTCCTTTTATTTTCTATTTAATATCAGATAGAAGACAAACACCATTTCTGTCATATACTAATGGTCTTCAAAGCACACCATACTTTGTACAAGAGGACTCAGAACCAAGCGTGAGAGAGAGCACACCTCTCACACAGCTCTCTGGTGGTACTCAGGAGGAGTCGCTTCCTAATCACTGGCACTGAAGAAAGTTCTAGAACTTTTTGTCAGGTAGTTGAGGAATTCATTAGTATAGGTCAGTACTAAAACAAGACTCTCCTCATCTAGAGGTGTATAAGCCAGCACTGTTCCAATTCACATAATCTCAGTAAAGCATGCTTTTTATTATCCATGTCTCCTCGAGAGTTCTTAAAACACGCTTAACCTCCAAAATGGAATCCACATTCTTCTTGGAAGGAAGATAAAATAGTTGCCTGTTGTCTGGTGACCAAGTTCCAGTCATCCACAAGCCACAGTGTTAGCTCTTTGGAAATTTTTAACTTCAGTTCTTCATTGTCAACTGTAGGATCTAACCGTACTCTTTTCTTCCTAAAAGGCTGAGGTGTCTCATTGGTACACCATCTCCATTCCAGATTGTTTCAGCTTGTTCTTTGGTCTCACTTCATCATTTTTCTGTTGCAGACCAGATGTCTTCTTTCCTGAAGCATCCCCTCTCATTTTGCATTCTGCATAATGTTCCTGGCTGGCCTCCTGAAGTTCTCACTGTCTACAAATTGCTGTCCACATATTTGAGTACTCTGCTTTCCAGAACCCAGAATTTTTATTCCAACCGCTGACTTGTTTGTCTTCTTTGGCAGTCTTTACACACTCTGCTTCATAGAGAAGATGCACAGAGAAACACAGCACTCTCTCACTTTCTGGAATATAGGCTTCAAGTCCTACTTGAGTGCCATTTCTAACGCTACTCCTACTCTCTATCCCACCCCAGAAAGTCACTGCCTTGCTTTTAATAAGCTAGGAAAACTTTGCTAGTTTATTAATAACATCTTTTTAAAAAAACAACCTTGGAGACTAGAATCACTACCACTGACAGGTATCATAATTTTTTGTATTTTGAGTGATTTGTTATGTATTATTCTGTCAGTAGTACAAGTCGTCACTAACATTTAGCGTATTTAAAGTATTGCACTAAACACAGAGTGGGTATAGACTATGCTTTTCTTCTTTAAAAAGCCTGGATCTGGGAATAAAACCCACAAATGCTGACAGCAACTCATATGTTCTAACCACCAGATACCACTATTCTCCAGAACAACAAACCACATCTATGGCATGCAAAACACCCTTTATTTTTTACCAACATTATGATTATATTTCATGCTAAGTGATAACTGAATTGATGTCCTTTAAGTTTCAAATTACTTCGATACTCTGGTGATAATATCTAAAAACATAAATAGAACATAGGATTTCTACTTTGTAAAACAGATTTTTAGGATAACTGAATGTGAGTTTCACATGAGAATGATCGGGAAATGCCTGTGGTTAACTGACTAAAGCTCACTCACTAAGAACCTGTGTGCTTGTATGGATATGGTTTTGAAGTCACACATTTAAAAGCTTTCCTCACTTCTTCACACATGTACAGCATGCGCACACACATGTGTGCGCACACGCACACAAACACACATAAGAAAGAAAAACTGACTAAAACTTGCCTCGGATAAATAAAAATATGACTATCATCCTAGAAATGTAGCCAAATCTCCTTATTCTTTGTAATCAAACTATCAGAAGATCAGGTTGAATAAATAAGGTATCTTTATTTATATTTAAGCACAGGTGGAGGAAATTGCTAATTACTAAAAGAATTTAATAAAGACTAAACAGATTCTTTAAGAAGGTCAATTGTGGGCTAGGGAATTGGCTCTGTCAAAAGCACTTGTTCCTCTTTCTGAGGACCTGGGTTCAACTCTCAACACCCATATGATGGCTTAAAACTGTCCATATCTCCAGTTCCAGGGAATCCAATACCCTTTTCTGGCCAACATAGGTATCAGGCATGTATTATGCAATGCACACACATACACACAGGCAAAGCAATCATCAAATACAAAAAATTAAAAATCTTATGAAAATTTTTTAAAAGCTAATTGTGTAGAATGTGAATTATACCTCAATGAGGCTATTTAGATAAAATAAGATACACGCATGCACAAATACTTTTGGAATATGTGGGCATAAAAAGGAATAAAAAATACAAAGACTGTCAAATGCTTAGATAGTAACTTAAAAAAAATCAAACTGACCTAAAGTCTCAAAACATCAAAACATTATTTATGAAACAAAGATACTGTGTGTAAAATATAAAGGTAAAACCTCAAGAGAAAAGAAAATCTATGTGCAGATAAAAATTAGTTTGTGAAGGTTGTAGCAGAGTAACTCCTAACAGTAACAAAATAGATAGAAACAATCCAAATGCCTATCAAATGCTGATTGTTACTGTAAAACACACTATAAATCCAGAATAGAATACTGTTTGATCATAAAGATATGAAAATTTGGCAGGTTCTACAACCTGACTAACCATGAAAGCATCATGCTATGTGACTGAGACAAAAACATTAACTCCATCTATATAAAGTCTATAGTCAAGTCTACATATAAGGCCTACAGAGTGAAATAATTAATGTCTATATTTGGCAGGTGGGAGATTTATGAGAAAAATGAGGAGTAACTACTAATAAATGCAGTTTCATTTTATGTAATGAAAATATTCTAAAATTATGGTGCAATTACACAAATTTGTGAACTAATGTGTGCAAAATGACAAATATTTTATACAATTCCACTTAATGAAGTACACCTCAAATTAGTGGAGACAGAAAGTAGGTTGACAGTTACTAAGTCTAAGAAAGGAGAGACTAGGGACGTAGTATTTAATAGATAAAGTTTTAGATTAGTGATAATGGTTGTTCAAAGTAAATGTCATTGAACTAAATGCTTAAAATGGTTAAAATAGCCCCATTTTTGTATGTATATGTTATTCTCCTGTGTATGCTGTGAATATCACTGGTTAATAAAGGAACTGCTTTGGGCCTATAGCAGAGCTATAGGGGAACAGAGTTAGGCGGGGAAAACTAAACTGAATCCTGGGAGAAAGGAGGCGGAGTCAGGGGAAGCCATGGAACTGCCACTGGAGACACATGTGCTGAAACTTTGCTGGTAGGCCACGACCTCATAGTGATGCACAGATTAATGGAGATGGGTTAAATTAGTATGTAAGCGTTAACCAGTAATAAGCTAGATCTAATGGGCTAAGCAGAGATAATATATACAGTTTCTGTGTGATTATTTCGGTTCTGGGCGGCTGGGACAAACAAGCAGCCCCCTGCAATAAAGGTGAGCTGTGCAATATGAGGGGGCTCCCCCCTACTATAGCTACTTTCTCTTCATCTGTGCTTTTGGATTGAGTGGAAGGAAGATGTCAGTACTAACAAAACTTAGTACTTACACTGTTGCTGCTTAATGTCTAGGTCTCAGCTTTTACTACCTATTAAAACCTATTAACTTAGTCTGAGTCACAGCAACACTGACCTAGATGCCACCATCCCTATTCTAACCACTGAAGACAACATTAAGGTTCGGGGATGGTGAGTAGCTGTCCCAGGCACCACAACCAGAAGGGCAGAGAAAGGGTTCCTGCACTTTAACGGTTGGTGCCATCTCCCTGACCCAAGCCCAGAATGTAGAGCAGTTTTAGATTTACAGCAAAACTGAGGGGAAGACAAGAGATTCCCAATATGCCTATATCAACGTGGCTATTTAATAAAAATAGTAATGTATTAGTAGACATGTTCATAAAAGTAAAACTAGTAAAGGTGTAACCTCAATGGGTAGATTCCAAGTCTATAATGATAAAGGCTCTGTGGATCCGCTATAGACCTGGTTAGCATGAAATGAGTCACCAGATGTGTCAGGCCAGGATTCTTGTCTTGACATGTTCACTGCCCTTATACTACATTCCCAGCCTGAAGAATTTCATCTTTTCCTGTGATGTGGGGGTCTTCTCTTTTGTGTTGATTTCATTGGTTAAATAAAGAAACTGCCTTGGCCCTTTGATAGGACAGAAAATTAGGTAGGCGGAGTAAACAGAACAGAACGCTGGGAGAAAGAAACCAAGTCAAGCAGTCGCCATGATTCTCCCACTCCAGACAGACGCAGGTTAAGATCTTTCCTGGTAAGCCAGCTCGTGGTGCTACACAGAATATTAGAAATGAGTTAGATCAATATGTAAGAGCTAGCCAATAAGAGGCTAGAACTAATGGGCCAAGCGGTGTTTAAAAGAATACAGTTTCCATGTAATTATTTCGGGGCTTAAGCTAGCCATGCGGGCGGCCGGGTGCCGGGGATGCAGCCCCACCGCTCGTATTACAACATTCCTGTGACTTCCATGTCCATGAGCTGATGACTCCAAATGTGTATCCTCACATGGAAAGCAACATCTAATACCTTTATTTATGAATACCCATTAGACATATGCTCCAAGGTAAAGGCTCTCAAACATATGTGCATAAAGCTAGAGTCAGTGAGACCTGAGAGATTCCACTTGCTGATAGTCTAGTTATCATGACAGTGAATGAAACTTTCTGGTATTTTCCTAGTGTTTAAAATGACAATAACACTGATTACCAAACAGTACTCAAAGGATTAAGCCAGGTTAAGTACCTATAGGGTACCCATGGAAACATTTTTAAACACATGCTCACTCCCTTCTGCAGTGAACTTCCTCAGTACCTTGATCTTAAAGGGCATCCATATTTTCCTACTCTATAAACTCATTGTTTTCATTTTGCTTCCTATATTACTACTCAAATTCTGTCAATCTATCTTCTTACTTGTGTCTCTGACCTCATTTATCACAGGTGCTCCTTTCAATTTAGGTTTTTATCAGATTTTGCTTAAACCTCAGTACAATTTAATTTTCTCTATTTAATATTAGTCCACTATTTATACCAACATATAATTATACTCAAAAACAAAACAAAACAGGAGGCATCTTATCCTTTATATTCTTGTTATCACCAAATCAAAAAAGCTTTGGTTGGTATCATAGGACCCTTTAAACATCAAGTCTCCACTTCCTTTCCAGCTATACACAACCCACCTTTTACTTTTTACTTTATGAACTTTTTACTTTATGAACTCCAGATGGACTTCAATCTCTCACATTGTTCTCTCTGCTAGAATATGTCTATTCCTTTTGCATCTTATTATTTCAAATCTACTTAAACTCAGATCTTATTGAAGACTCTTACTTGCTTAGTAGAGTTCTTTCTACTTCTTTACTATGTCGTAAACTCTTAGAGCAGTGGTGCTTAAACTTCTTGATGTTGCAGCCCTTTAATTCAGTTCCTCATGTTGTGGTGACCCCAACCATAAATTATTTTCATTGCTACTTCATAACTGTAATTGTTTTACTATTATGAATTGTAATGTAAATATCTAGGTTTTTCTACGGTCTTAGGTGACCTGTGAGAGGGTCATATAATCTCTAAAGGAATAACGAACCCACAGGTTGAGAACTACTGTCCTAGACTATACGTAATGTGTTACATAAATTTCTGTCATTCTCAGTGTTCAGTGTGAAAGAAAAAAGGAAGGATACAATAAGGGTGAAGGGTACCAGCCAAAAATCATGACTATCCTAATATTCTACTAGTCAAGGTTTAGTGTTTCATGTAAGACACATCTCAAATTTAACCAGTGAAATTACACTACCAATCAAAGCATTTAAAATAAAATTCTATTACTGTTTTAATTTTTAAACATCACTAAAAATGTTATAAGCTATGAAAACCAAGAAATTACAATTACTCATGTTTAAATGATTGAGAAGCAAAGGAATGATTTAAGTTCCAACTTCCATTGAATAAGCCACTTTACATCCAGAGGGTAGCTCAGTGGTATGCTGCCTGCCACGTATGTGAAAACAGAATTTGATACCTAATATCTCATAAAAAATAATTAGGGAAGGATAGAATTTGTTTGTCAAGTAATTTGGCAGTGGGAGTATCTGGAAATTCCACAGGTTTTCAGTGGACAGCCTAGAACTAAAAGAAAATAGAATCTCTGATTTTGGCAACTGGGTACAAGAAAATTCTAAAGTTGAGAGGCAGATATAAATTTCTGTTATCATACATTGAATAACAACTAGGAGGAAACATATTCTGTTCAAAATTAGAGTGTAAGATTAACAGGCAATATTACACAGACTAGAAAACCTATGGTGTTTAATCAGTGGCCTTAGGGTAGGGACAGCTAAGAATGTAACCCAACACAAAAAAAACATAGATTCACTTCTCAGATTTTCTGTGATTTTTACTGACACTGAGTAATTTTAGAATGTGAAATTTAGGATGATATGTCACAATGTCAAAAAGTTGGACATGTCTGGTAGAATAACTTCTGCTTACCTGAGGGTTTGACAATCACTCAAATTTCCAGAAAATAAGCATGAGAAAGGTATTGTGTTTGGAAGGGTAGATAAAAACCAACTAATTCTTACAGAAATGCACTAGATATTTTAAGGAAAAGAATAACTTTACTAGGACATTGTATTTATATGAGGGGGAGGGAGGGAAATTATGCCACTTGGGATAGATGACAATGTTCCACACAAGAACCACAAACTAATAAAACCCCCAGTACCAGGCATGAGAAACCTCAAGTGGTTGGTCAGAGTAAACTAAATGACTCCTAAAACTATATAGGCTATTGCTGTCGTCCTTGGTTGCCTCTCAGAGGTCGAAGACAAGATACTGCATGCTTACGAGACAGGACTCAGATTATTCAAGCCAGAACCAACCTGAAAGCCTTCTTCCTGTAATCTAGCTTATACTGTACCAGAATGTACTCTGTGAGCTGCCAAGGGAGGAAGTGATTAATAATCCTCCCCAGCTGTGTATGATACCTATGAACTACAACAATGGCCACCACGGTAAGCTCGCAGTGAAAGTGCAATAGCTACCCTCACATGTTGGTGGTAACCAAGGCTGTCTAAAGCCCACTCGTACTTTAGACACTTAGTTGGCTTAGTACTAGAAACCTAGCCAACTACCTCCACTTTGCTAGACCGCCACAATTCCTTACCTGTGTTTTAAATTTATCCTTATACCCCAAAATAAGCGTAGCTGTCACCCCACATCAAAGAAGTTTCTCTTCACAGCAACTGTAACTGCAGATAAAAAGATCAACAGATTGTAGGGTACCTAGCCCCAATGGATACAACTGCAGCTTAGCTCCACCATGTATGGCTTAGGGAAGATTTTGGAAGAGGGGGCAAAGAGTCAAAATACTAGGAAGTCTGCAGTGTGACAGCCTCTCTCAGGAAGAACAACATAAACAAGGCCTGAATGATGTCATTATCACCTAACATGTTAACAAGAAAGTGGACAAAGCACCACAAGCAACTACTGGCTACTGCAAGAGAGAGAACTAGCCTCTCCCAGGGCCAAGCCCCATGACTTATATATCCAATACAAAGCTGTCAGTTCCATATACCCAAAAGCAACAAAAAAGACTCCATTGGTAGTATTTCTATATTTTTCTATTCATATAGATATAGGTATGTAATAAGAATAATAAAATAAAAAGAAGTTATCAATTTGGATGGGACATTAGATGGGACACAAGAGAGACTAGAAAGAAGAAAGGAAAGGGGGAAAATATTATAATTATATTTTAATTAAAAATGTAAAATAAATGAAAAAATAAAATAAAAATACATTAAAATTTTTCTTTAGAGCATTTGGCATAAATTCAATTAAAAGAGAAAAATATACAAGTAATTTTATATTAATTATATTTAATAATTAGGAACTGTTTTCTACTTTATACTTAAATCCAAAAAAAATGTTGTAATTTTATTTTTTATAACTCTATATTAAGAATAAAAATCTAGGTTAAAATTTTATTAACAAGCAAAAATACAGCACCAAAATGAAATAAGAAACAGAAGAAATAAATACTAATAGGTTAGGTTTTTATGTCATCTAAAATAAAAAAATCACTGAAACAAAGTAACCTGGTCCACCTTTAGTTAAAAACCAAAATATCTGAGATAAAGACAATAAGATTTAAGCAGTCAAGTACTTTCAGTGAAAATAAACATTTCTAAATGTAATCAAATTCTATGTGAAAAATCTTTAAGGTTCTACTTAAAAGTAGTATAAGGGCTGGCTGTAGTTAGTAGTGTATGCCTTTTATTTTATTTTTTATATTTATTTATTTATTTATTTTGGTTTTTTGAGACAGGGTTTCTCTGTGGCTTTGAAGCCTGTCCTGGGGCTAGCTCGGTAGACCAGGCTGGTCTCGAACTCACAGAGATCCACCTGCCTCTGCCTCCCGAGTGCTGGGATTAAAGGCGTGCGCCACCATTGCCTGGCTGTGTATGCCTTTTAATCACAGCACTCAGAAGCTGAGGCAGATGGATCTCTGTGAATTCAAGGCCAGCTTGGTCTACATGGTGAGACCCTTTCTCGAATGAATGAATGAATGAATGAATGAATGAGTGAATGAATGAATGAATGAGTAAATAAGTAAAGAAAGAAATGGGTGAAGAAATAAATGAGTAAATAAATAAAACAATGAAACTAAGTCTTTTAATGTAAAATGGTCTATTTTACAAAAAAAATAAATGTAATATTCTAGGAAAATAGTAACAATTTTATTTATATTTTATACAAACATTCTATGCCTAATTAAACTAACAATAAGAGCTTTTATTAATTAAAAAATTAATGTAAGTTGAGCAACTCATTTCATTTACTATTAACAATAATCCTAAAAGACAGTATTAGAGCTGGGGATATGGCTCAACAAGCACAGGTAAGGACATGTTAAATTCTGAGAACACACAGAACGTAGAACACAGTACTAAAACACCTTTAATCCAAAGGGCACCAACAAGGACACAAAAGTAAAAAACAAAAACAAGAACATCCTAGGTGCTCACAAGACCAGCCGGCAGCATACATGGGAGTGGTGGAGACAAAGGAAGAATGACAAAAAGAGATCTACATCAAACATGGTAGAAAGTAAAGACTCACACCAAAGGTTGCCTCTCACCTTCACAAACACACATGAATGTATGCATGCATATATAAAGAGATGAAAATAAACGTGTTTTATTATTGTCTCATATTTTACTTAAGAAACAAAAACTCAGAAAGGTTCTAAGACACTCTGTCATATCACTAGACAATAGTATGGGTAAATCTAAAATATTAGTATAATTCCAAAGTATATTTTCTTTCTTTTCTTCATACTATACTATAAACAAGACAAATTTTAAAAATGGTGAAATCCAAATTTGGTAAAATCATCAGGGATAGCTGTACTGTGGGCAGCACAAACATAAAAATTTCTTTAAAGAGCAACTAACATCATGAGATAAAAGATTAGTTATATCCCATGAAAATAATCTGTAATACACCTGAAATAAATAAATCAATAATAAACAAAATACTCATTAGTGTCATTTTAATAGAGAAAAAATGTAAAGAATTTTAGAATATAACAGAGCATTTTTACATCTCAACATAATTAAGTGCCAAAGCATAAAAAAGGAAGATAAAAGTGTATACTAAGCAATAAAAAGTCCAACAAAGAAAGTGAGCAGGACATGACCTATGTTCATTACAACTATAAGTCTACACATCAAGAAAAATAATATAAATTTAAAGAAATATATTTTATCTTATTGCTTAATTTTATAGCATATGTTTCAAATATTTGAACAGTAGTGTGACTATAGCATAACATTTGTTATTAAGCAAGTATTCTTCAATTTATTAGTATAGTTTATAAACTGACATTGGAATTTTTGAAACACTAATTCCCCCAAAATATGGGCTGACTTGTACTCTTACATTACAGAGACAAAGCATTTAAGAATGCCATTATGGCTTGGTTTTGTTTTTTAAAGCAATAAAAGGGTGGGCTCTAATCTGCCAGAACCACTGCCTATACACGGACAAGAAGAGGTACAGACACATGAAAAGAAAAGGACAAAAAGTTAGAAGCGTCAAGAGAATTCAACCTCAAAACACCAGACTCTTGGATTTTCAATCTCCAGAAGTGTAAAAACACAAATTCTGGTGTAGGCCAGGTATCTTTGATATTTTTGTAGCAGCACCCCTAACAGACAAATTCACCCAAAATGCACTTATTGAAAATGCAATAAATACATAAATATGGTGAATTACACTGAAGAATCAAAAGCACATAACAAAGTATTTAAGCTCATTGCCTACCTCAATTTAAACATTTTATTGATTTCAGTGTTGTTTAAGTTGATAACGCAACTACTTTAAGTCATAAAATATTGGATCAATTGCAAGACTGCTTAGATATAAATAATCAATAAACTTTTGAAAAAATAGATGTTATGCCTTCAGAAATGAAGCAATTCTTGGAAGAAATGACAATAAAGAAACATATTTCTCAGTATGCTCTAGAGGTCACCATTTAAAATTACTACATAAAACAAAGAGAAGACCTGAGGCACTATGTAAATTATTATTACTAGACTTTACTACTCTGTATTATATATGTAGCACCTTATGAACTTACATTTTTTAACTTACATTCTTCTTGATTTAGTTATTGATTTCCTACAATAACTGAAGATGCATTAGTTACCAAATAAAAAAGAATGCTGTATTTCCAACACCTAGCACAATGTCTCAGAAACTTAATAATTATTTGGCAATTATGAATCCTTCCTTCCAAGGAGATTTATATTATAAAAAGTTGTTAAAATTTATTATGATGGACTGAAGAGACTGTTCAGTGGCTACTGCACTTGCTCTTACAGAGGACCTGCATTTGATTCCAAACACCCACATGGCAGCTTAACAACGTCTATAATCCCAGTTCCAGAGGATCCATCACCCTCTTCTAGTCTCCACGGACACAGACATACAAGTAAGCAAAACACCCATACAGACGAAATAAATACTTCCTTTTTAAAAAAAAAATAATAGCATTATTAAAACTACCTAGAAAAAAACTTAAATCTTCTAAGATTCAACTTAGAGAGTCTTTTAAACAAAACCAGGGACACAGGTTTTACTTATTATTATGACATTATAAACAAAAAGTACAAGTCACAACTAGGAATGAGAATTACCTAGGCCATATTCACTTTCCTTTCATATATATGCAAATATATTAATCATATATTCATATACACACGTACAGGTACATTTTAAATCCATTTTTTACCTAATGACAGAGGAGGAGAAATAACTGAAAAATGAAATAACTCCCAAGGCACTACTTTTCAAAATGTGCAGTAGACACACAGGATTAATGCATTTTTTTCTTACACAGCTACAAGAGACAGTTCTGTAGACTATATAGAATTATGTTCATATAATATCTGTTTATATTTCTTGTGTGATTCAGTCATGCTCCACTGGTACAAAGGCATTTACTCCATGCTCAGATACAGATCAAGCATCTGCATTATTTTAACTATAAGAAGCTTTATTATTTAATAACATCGCTGACCCATTTCTTGTGCATCTGAAAAAAATGCTGAATGTGAAAATACTGAGTTTCTTCTTTTTATTTACAGGCTTTGATTTATTTCATGGCTATAATCATAACAGTACATTCAGCAATAACAAGTAATTATTACTTATTTATGTCTAGAATACACATGTCAAAAACAAGCACAAATCAATATAATTCAAACAATATTACAATTTACTTTCAGAAAATACAAAAAATTCAATAGCTATCCTTTCTTTAAACACAAAAACTTTATCTCTGTATATTTTTTACTACAATATCTCTGTGTATTTACTTTTCTATGGCTTTGATAAAACACCATGACCCAGACAACTCATAAAAGGAATCATTTAATTGGGCAGAGTTTCAGAGTCAGAGCCAATGATGGCAGAGCAAAGATGACAGGAACAGATGGAAAGCCTGCCTCTAGTGACACACCATCGCAAATAGTTCCACCAACTAGGGAACAATTGTTCAAACATATAAACCTATGGAGATATTCTCATNTATATACTGAATGACTGCTATGAGCCAGGCAGTATTTTTAATATTTTATGGCATATTAAGTTATTTAATGCTGCTTATATCTTACATTTCATATTAACAAAGAAAAATTATACTAGTGGGTTTCAGATTTAGAAATAACTCTAAGTTTTTTAATGAATTATTAAGAATATCTGTACTAATAATTCTATAAACTGACAAAATACTGTAAAAGCAATTCTTTTAGACTGTATTTATTTGTTAGAATTAAAACTGTTTTAAATTGCACCTTAAATTTGAACAATTTATGTTCTCATACGCACTGTTATTCTAAGAATAGATAATAGAAGAAACTATTAAGAGAAGAAAGTAGTAAGACAGTACATTATGCGTCCATTTGATCATTAATATATACAAAGTAGGGGCAGAGTACTGCACACACTGTAAATAATTCAAAACAGCTTATAATATTTGTTAAAATCTTTAAAATAAACTGAAAGAGCCACCAAATGTATGTATGCTATTCATGTGTGTGTGTGTATCTTAATTGTAGTTCTTTCCCCAAATATACACATTAACTGTTAAGAAATACCACTTCTCTGAATTTATTTTAAATTACTTACCTATGACATTCCAGTATTTAGGTCATCTATGGTCACCTCACAACTATACAGACATACTACGACCTAAGGGAATGAAACAACCTAGTCCTTCAAATTTGTAATGCAATGTTTACAAGAGTATCGAGAGAGTTCCCTCTTGGTAATTATCTATATTAAAAGAAGAAAAAAAAACAAAACTTGCTAAGCAAGGGAATATTTATAAGAGACAAGATTTTGAATATTAAATTTTGAGTACTCAGGTACTTAAGATTACATTTTCACAGATATAAAACCTCTTATTTTTTTAAAAAATAGAATTGAAAAATACAAGTTTGAACAATAAAATTCTTCAACAATCCTCACAATTTTAGAGTTTAAATCTTTGTTGAAATTATCAATCTACTAATGAATAATTAACTAAAATTATCTTACTAACAAGGGTTTATCAGAAAAGTAATTTCTACTGAATGAAAATATTATCAAGGTTCTAAGATTAGGTTCTTAAGGTGGATGTACAAAGCTACAACTTACTTGGTTCATATGATACAGTCAACCAGTCCCAAGGCAATAAGATAATATAATTAAAGAGTTGTGATTTTTGAGTCTAACAATACTATAATAATACTAAAAAACAATATAAGGTATCATATTAATTTAGAAAATTCCTAAATGAGATTCTTTTAAATCTGGTGATATGGAAACTAAAAAAAAAAGATTCACTGGATCCTAATAAATCAAACATATTTGTATTTTGTCATTTGAACAAAAATATTAAAAATTTGCACTCCTAGCTTCCATATTCAAATTAAAATTTTATGATACAGGTAAATCAAAATTTCAATAAACTAAGAGCTATCAGGGTAAAACTATCCACATAGATCTCTTTAATAATATTTATTAATTAAAAATTTAGGAAAAGACAATAGAAATATGTTTTTAATTCCCAACTGTTCAGAGAAAATTATTTGATTCTAAACTGCATTTTACCTAAAAAAGTGGTTAGTAAAAATCATGATTAGAAATTTTTCTTATATAGATCCCAAGAGTTCAAAAATTGCCATCATAAAACATTTCCTAACCAAATGTATTTTTTCTGCTTCATTTATTATCACTCACTGAAAAGTAGTTTTGGAAGCTGTTATTATTTCTTATTAAATGTGTTATTTAAACAAATTTCTCTTATAATAAATATAAATTGTCTAGCATCTTCTAAAAAAATCAAATTTCAGTAATAATTATGTACCTTTCTTCCCACTACCCTTAGTCACCATAATATACCTGTTCCTACTGGCTCATTGGTTGATTCTCCTTTTAGACTCAGCATCCTGGAGAAGCCACTGGAAAGAGTAGGGAAAATCCCACGGATGAAATATCCCTGCTGTTCAGACCCCAGTGAATTCGGCCATGGTCTCATAAACCTGAAACTCCTAGGGGGTTCTGGCTCTGAAACAGACCTTGTGAATGGAGCCCGAAGTGACTGGGTATTACCCAGGTTCAGTTTCTCTGTTGATGTCCCAAGGATCTCATTAGCAGAGGAGGAAGCATTACTACCAACTGTCTCTGGCAGGACCTTTTGCTGGGGTTTATCCAGGTCTCCATTATTATCTTGCAGTCTCTCCATTTTGCTCCCTTTCTTCCTAATGCCAGGCTGCTTCTGCCACCTATAAGCTTCCAGTGGCTTTTCCAGATTGGAAACAGCATATGCATTTTTCTTCCTCTGGTTTTTGACTGACCCACAGCACGGGTACATCTGTAAACTTGTTCCTATCTCTGAGTTTGCATAAGCAGGTTCTGACAGCGATCTTCGATAGCTTGGAGGACAAGGTGAGGTTTGTTTCTTACAGATGTTTATCTTCCAGGATTCCATTTTTCAACCTTTCTACACAGTTTCTTCTACTCTGTCGTCTTTACCATGAACCACACTTGTCCATGCAGTCCAAAACATTTCACTGCTTAAGCAGCTTTTGTGTGGCTCTGAACCACAGCAGATGGTGCTGCTTAAGAACTGGTGTCATGTTATTACCCCATTTTCCCATCTCCAAAACTTCAGCAGCACCTAAAAAAACCTCTTGCCTAAAGCAAATTTTCTTCAGAAAAAAAAGACCCAAAGAATCTTTGTTCTTTTTACAGTAGGTTAAATATCTGTCCTATTTCAGAAAAGGGTTTTTTAAAGTAAGAAGTGTCCCAAAAAATAAAGAAAAGAGAGAGAGAGAGAGAGAGAGAGAGAGAGAGAGAGAGAGAGAGAGAGAGAGAGAGAGAGAGAGAGAAATCCACAATACCTTTAAGGACCAATAGCAAATAGTTCACTAAGCAAATGACAACAGACTAAGAATAGATTGTGAAATAAGTATTTAAGTTGACATTCAATGAGGAAGGAAGGAAGGAAGGAAGGAAGGAAGGAAGGAAGGAAGGAAGGAAGGAAGGAAGGAAGGAAGGAAGGAAGGAAGGAAGGAAACGAAACTTGCTACAAGTTCATGTTTGAGGTGGCAGCTCCTTAGAATTTTCAAATCTGTATTTCAGAAATTTAACATGAAGCAAACATACTATTTATACTACAATCTCTTGCAATGTTAATACATACTGTCTTCTACCTAGCAGGTCAAACCACAGACTGTTTACTTTAATCTGGCAGTGCAAAAGGTTGTGGGTGTGTGTGTGTGTGTGTGTGTGTGTGTGAGAGAGAGAGAGAGAGAGAGAGAGAGAGAGAGAGAGAGAGAGAGAGAGAGAGAGAGAATTTCAGGCAATTTTAAATGTAAATATATTACGGAAGATTTAAAAGGCACAAATGGGAGGAAAGGGGCAGAAACAGACAACAACTGCTATACAACACTGTAAAGGAAAACTGAGCCCAGTTGCCATACAGATGACAACTAAGAACCCTGCCATTGATACAGTCCTAGTCCCTTAAAAAAGAAACTCTTGAGGCAAATTCTGTGGCAGCTGGAAACAAAAAACAGACATACTTAAATAATTTGTAGAAGGGAAAAGTTTGCTATGCAAATCTAACTGGAATAAGTTAGCTGGAAAAATACTATCATTCAGCCAAAGTTATTCCTTTCTTCCTCTTCCTGCTTCTTACAACTTGCCTAAAGAGCTGACTGTTCAACATTTTGTTAAAGCAATACCTTATACTGAACCAAGATCGTGACTGCCAAAAGTTTGGCTACTTGTATTTTTTTTCAACAGTCTGCCCATAAACCCCTGAAAATAAGGGTTTCAGATGGAAAGCCTGGCAGACTTCAGACCACCAATAAAAGCGATACAGCAGAGCAATCAAAAACTTTATAAATTTCTAAAAAATAATTTCATCTGGCAAACTTAAAAACTACCCATTTATTTATAAGATATATACAATGAAAAAACAGTTCTCATACTAAGTACTTCTATTATGGTGGGAGTAGTAAAAAAAATTATGTATTTCTTCATTTCAGCATATCAAATGTTCTATTACTTCCATTATCAGAAAAACAAACTGATATGGGATTTCCCTCTGTATGCTGTAATTACCATTGATAAATAAAGGAACTGCTTTGGGCCTATAGCAGAGCTATAGGGGAACAGAGCTGGGGCAGGGAGGTGGAGACTAAGCTGAATGCTGGGAGAGAAAAGGCAGAGTCAGAGAGAAGCTATGTAGCTTCACTGAAGCCAGACAGAACTTTATCTGGTGAGCCACAGCCACATGGTGTTACACAGATTACTAGAAATGAATTAAATTAAAATGTAAATGCTAGCCGATAAGAAGTTAGAACTAATAGGCAAGCAGTGATTTAATTAATAGTTTCTGTGTGATTATTCAGGTTTTGGGTGGCCAGGACGAACAAGCAGAGAGGAGCAAGAAACCACAACCGGCCTCCCTCCAACAACAAACTCATTTTTCTTTGTTTACAAAGTCTCAAAAATTATTAATTTGTACAATAAAGAAGTTGATATGCCTGGGTTTCTTAAGTAAACAATATACCAAGTTAGAGAGTCTCCAAATATGTAAATTTACCTGCATTTAAAAATTCATAGCTGGAAAGCTGTGAAAGTATGAGAAGGTATTTGCATGACCTGCAAGAAGGCAAAGAGCTTTTATGATGCATAAAGCAAGAGCAAGTACAGGAAATCTTTAATAACTGTGAGTTCACTCATTTAAAAACTCCTGGTCAATTGAAGGCTCCAATAGTAAAATTGATAAGCAAGACCAAAATTGAAGAAAACATTAACAATATAAACATCTCAAGCCATTTTATTCTTCCACAAACTTAGTAAAAAGAAAAACAACTTTTTAAAGTAAATAAAAACCCTTCACAAGAAAATTTTAAGTTAGATAAATTGGCACATTCCTGAAATTCCAGTCCTTGGGAAACAAAAAGAGAAAGATATGAGTTTGAGAATATCTTGAGCTAAACAGTTAGCTTATGTCTCATTTTTAATTAAAATATGAATAATAAACATATGAAAAATTATTTGATCTCATTAGTAGTGAAGGAAATGCAAATCAGAGTCATAATAAGACATTACCCACTCTAGATAGCAGCGAGAAGGTTCAGCAAACAGAACTGTCAAAATCAGTATCAGAAGCAAAGGCAATACAATTATTTCAAAAGTCTTATTAAGTTCAACACATACTTATAATATGATTAAGCAATTCTGCTATAGGTATTTTTTTACCAGAACTTTTCAAATACATTTGCTTAAACCTGAATGCTCATAATCACAGCAGCTTTATTTATAATAACTATACAATGAAAGAATACAAAATTGTACAGCAGTAAAATGGATAAATTGTGGTATCTTCATACAATGGAACACTGCTCTGCCAAAAAAAAATGGCAACTAATTCATAAAACATGAATAAATCTTAAAAATACTTTTCCAATAAGAGAAAAACAGCACAAAAAGTGCATACTATAAAAATTGCATTTAGATGCAATTATAAGCCTGATTTTAAAAAAAAAGAGAGAGAGAGGGGAATAAAACAGAAAGGAAAGCAAGGAGGGAAGGAAGGAGGAGAAGCAGTTCCAGAAAGGGGAACAAAGGAGCTATAGAGCAATGAAAACTTTCTACACAAGTCAAGAAACAGATGTAATTATGTTAATGTCTGTATTCATCAATACTCATCTAATTATTCCCTTAAGATTTAAATATTATATTAAAAAAACAAACAAACAAGTAAAATGCCAGGTAGTTCTGGTGAACACCTTTGATACCAGCAGTTAGGAGGGAACGACAGGAGTATCTCTGTGAGTTTAGGGCTAGCCTGATCTACTAAGCAGGTTCTAGGACAACCAAGGCTACACAGAAAAACCCTGTGACTGAACTTTAAAAAAACAAAACAAAACAAAACAATACTGAACTTTAGTCAGTGGCTTTGCTTATTCTGCATCAGAATTAGCAATTCCAAAACCCCTTTCTGTGTATCCAAGGATTAAAGAAGTTGAAATGACGTGGAAGAAAATAATGAACAAGTGGTCTAATTAAAGAATGAACAAATGAATCTCACTAATATAGCAAACTGACACTCCGTGCCTCCTGAGATAATTAACTGTGAAGCATATAATATGACCTTATGTCAATTATATAAAATATAAAGTAAAACACATTGACAACCCCAAACTGAAAAAACATTCTAAGAGTAGACTAGGAATGTAGCTCTGTAAGAGAATACTTGTCTAGTATGTACAAGGCCTTGGGTTTGATTCCTTATCACCTTCTTTAAAATGAAAAAAGAAGAAGTAAAAGTAATAAATGCATCTTACAAAACAATTCCTTGCTTCAAAAATTCAAAATAAGTTAACACAAAAACTATGGAGCTGGTTCATCATTAAAGCAGATTGAAGATAGATGATTAAAAGCAATGCATGATCTGTATTTCATCGTGGATGTAGAAAAATAGCTATAATAAAGATTACTGGGAAAACAGACAAAATTTAATACATATTATATGTCAATTAATAAAGTTATAAACAATGTTTTAAGAAAACTTTTCATTTTATGGCTAAAGAGAAGACTCAATGGCTAAGTGTACTGGATGCTCTTCCAATAGACCTGGGTTCAATTCCCAGCACCCACATCGTTGCTCACAACTGTTCATTCCAGGAGATCCAGCTGGCCTCTGAGGGAATCAGTCATTCACTTAGTGCACAGACATACATGCAGGCAGGCAAAACATCCACACACATGGAAACAAGTAAATAGAGCAAGATCCTCTTTTGCTAAAGATAGTTAACAGTATGCCAACGTGCTGGAATAATATGCATCAAAAGAAAACCTGCAAGTTAGGGTGGAATTTCAATTTTAATTTCTGTATGAAATTTCATAAAAACGTGTATTTTTCTCTTTTTGAAAGCAAAAAACCTTAGTAAAGACATACTTAAAACCTATTCACAGAAAAAGTAACAACTATAACACTAAACTACAGAATCAAAATCAGAGGATAGAGATGTAAACTGATATCTATAGTTAATTAACAGCAAAAAGACAGAGCATACCCAATTTCCACTTTAGGATTCTAGAACACGCAAATTAGCTTTTCAATTGCTCTACAGGTACAATTGAGAATTCTGGCTTAAACAACATAGCTATAAAGTTTAAATTTTAGTTATTCTGGCATTATTTAGTTTAGGTTCTACAAATTTTTTATAGTTTAAAATAGAACATGAGCACCCCCGATATCTTTACAGATTTATTTCAACTAAGGAAAACAATTAGAGATGAAAAGGCAGAATGCAAGCTGCTCCATTTACAAACAGTCTGTCACTACTTCCTATCTGATAACATACTTCCCTACTTAGCCCTTAGTTCTGTTGTGTTAAGAATACATGAACTATGCTAAATTAAATATATAATTGTTGCTAGAACATACGAAATTATACTGCTTATATCAATTCACGAAAATTTTTAAAAATAGGGTTTAATTTCTACTAACTTAAAGACAGCTTTCAAAAATACAAAGCCCTTGTTTATAGGAAGCTAAGTAATTAATAACAAAACATCCCCTTCCCATCTCCTATCACTGGGGCACATCTGCTTCCCGATGGAAAACTTCCTGTGGGGGGGGGGAACTACCTTCTTTCTAGGAATCAGAACTAAGATCATCTGCCTCTTGCTTCAGAGACAAATATATCTTGATGGACCAAACACTGGTTTTTAAGCAGACAAAAATGGGAATTCACTTATTTTTAAAATAAAAAAATACATTTTAATTAAAAAAAAATACTGGGTAACTCCTAATCCCCAAACTATCTTCTTTCATTAAACACCCTCCCAAAGACTTCTGCTGTTCCCACAGCCTCCAGTCTCATCTTCTCTTTTTTCCAGTTTCTAAATGTTGAGATTTTCAAAGCTGAGTCTTCGGCAATATCTGTCTATATTCATGTATTGAACACTGTCATTCACCATTACCATATCCACTCATACTGCCAGTTTAAACCTTGTAAAAAAAATTCATTCGAATTAACGTTTTCTGACATCTGATTCAAATGCATAAAATCTAATCTATTTTCTTTCTTTTAAAATCTAGTTTTATTCTCATACCACATTCAGCCAAGTATACACCTACAACTGTTAGTGATTTTCTTCTTTCACCATTCAGTATCTAATACATGAGTCTTTCTGACTTCCCCTTCCAGGTTTTTACTTAATCTATCTCACCATTTCCTCTAAATCAATGGAAATAATCTCACACTAAGATTATGGTACATGTCTAAATTAGCCACATGTAAAGCACTTTCTTGTTTTAGTGAAAGTATCCCCCAGTGATGGTGGTGGATATATACATGTGTGCAAGCATACCGATAATTTCCCCTTCTTAGGAAGCTGATGAGAGAGGCTTGAGCTCATGAGTTTGAGGCCAACCTAGGCAATTAGATAGATAGATAGATAGATAGATAGATAGATAGATAGATAGATAGATGATAGATAGATAGATAGATAGATAGATAGATAGATAGATAAAGAATTACAGATGGAATGATTGGTAGATGGATGGATAGATGATTTAAAAAAATACACTTTTAAAAAATATTAAAAATTCAGTTTACTGTACCTTGTTTAAAACCTGTCAGTGGCCTCCTACTATCCTTCTGATGAGGTAAAATTCTCTAATGACATGATCTTTACTTATTCCAGAGCTTCAAGTTTCTTCTTAAAGGCACACCAGTCTGTCAGTCCTTCCTACTTAGCACTCTCCTAAGAACAGGGATCATACTGTACAGCCTGCACCAGGATGTCACAGGATTCTCGCTTCCTTATAATCTTGCTTCTAATTGCTGCTGAAGCATTCCTTTCTGCAGCAAGCCTTTCCTAACCAGGTCAGAATCAACTGTGAGTGCTTTCCGCTGTAATCATTCCATGCTGCTCACAGGCCAGGCTAGAATAGAGCAGGATTTCTACTAGCAGCAAGTCAATATGGCTTTATTCCTCTGTAGACTACTATGGCAATGCTGATACCAATTGCTATTCCACAGATCCAGGTCCCTAAAACAATCTATAATGTCTGTTTGGGGACAGAAAATGCCCAAGGGGTAGCTTTCCTACAGCTGTTCAGCTTCTATTCTCTAGAAAAGTCAATGTTCATTGGTTTTCTCTAATTGCAAGTGAGGAATGTTCTGCCAGACACAGTCTTAATGAACAAACTAGCAATTACTCATGCTGGTAATTATTGAAGTAAGCTGAACATGTATGTCCACACAAAAATCTCAACATCAATATTTAAATCCTCTTCAACCATAACTGCTAAAACTTGGAAGTAACCACAATGTCCTTAATTAGTTGAATGCATAACTTAAATGGAATACATCTGTATAATGGGGTATTGTTTGGTTCTAAAAAGAAATTAACTATCTACCCATGTTAAAACTTAAAATGCATATTACTAAGCATTTGAAAAAGCTCCATGCTTTATGATTTCAAAATATAACGTTCTAGAAAAGGCAATCACTGGAGAGAGTAAAAAAAAATCAGTGTTTGCCAGGATCTATGAGGGGTGGTATGGAATAAATAAGTAGAGCACAGGTGATTTTTAAGGCAGTGAAAATACTCTGCACTGACATTGTAAGCGTGGATGCAATTTAGTGTATATTTGTATAAGAGCATAGAACACAGCATGTGAAGAGTATATATACATTTGAGTATGGAATATGAGTGATATCAATGTATTGGTGTTGTTGGTTCATCCATTATAAGATGTACAATTGTAACAAAACATGCTGGTATTGAGGCAAACTGTGGTGAAGAGATGAACATAAGAATCCCTTGTTTTCTCTATCCAAGTTATCTTTTAATATATTAATGTCCTAAACACTAAAATAAACCTCTTTAATATTACTGGAGATTGAACCAGGACATCATACAAGCAAGGCAGGCACTGTAGAATTGAGACACAGTCCCAGACTTTAACACACACCTTTTTAAACTAAGGATAGCACTTCTTACTTGCTCCTTTATAGTTTCCATAGAACAATTCAATATTTACTACAACCTTAATATTTGTTTTACTGTTTGAATAGTATTTCTCTTGAATTCTGATTACAAAAGAATGATTTAAAAACAAACAACAAAATTATATCAACTGTCATGATCAGACATTCTGAATTTGGCAACCAAGAAAATATTAGATATGAATTACTGCAGGGTTGTGAAGATAAGCTACATTATTTTCACAGTAACTATTTGGACTAAATAAAATATTTTTAAACCAAAAATCATATTCTTATTTATTTAATTTTAGAATATTACTTTTACAATTTCAGTAATCTATATATTTACAAAGGCCCTCTTTTAGGGCTTAGAAAGTAAACAGGCCATCAGGAATAGAATATAAATAGCAAAAATTTCTTTTCTGGTCTATGATATCAGTATCACTATTAACATATTTCACATCAATGACTATTTTAGCCTTTTTTAAAGCATGAAAGCATAAATAGTAAATTTCCATATCTGATTTCTAGACACAATTAGAAAACACAAAGTAAGCTAGGTTAAGAGACAACATTAAAACTAAGGAAATCTGTAATTAAAATAAGACCTTTATCTTTCTTAAGGATTTCAAAACTAAGCCAACCTTCTCCTGTAATTGTAAATTTCATAAATGATTAAGCAAAAATATCTAAAAGCTTATCAAATTCAAAAGCAAGCATTCATTGTACGTTCTTATTTCTTATTCAGGGATCTGGGAAGAGGAACATGTTTTTATTCCCTACTAAGACTTTTCTACTCTTCTTATACAGTAGAAAAGTTCCTGCATCCAGGGACACTGATACAAGTTTCATAGTCAGAGAGGCCTTGCGTAATAAAAAGGTAAGTAATACCACCGGTTACAAGAGCCAAACAGTGACAGCACAATGCAGAAGCATATTTACATTACAGTCTCATAATGTAATATCTGATGGAGTATTGAGACTCCTGCTTCTTCCATTCTCTAGGATTCCTACTCCTCCACTGCATCTTCACAATCAAACACACAGAGAAAAGAAAGAATCACCTATGGAGCTTTGTAGTGGCAGCTTACCAGGGGCATACATCACTTCCAACTATGCTCACTTAAGTAGATTTCAAGATACATGGCTACAGCTTTCAACAAAAAGACTAAGTAATGTGAAACAGTCATACACTAGAGTAAACAGACAGACAAACCGGCTTGATGAGTAGAAATTTTGGCAGTGTTTAAATACAACAGTGGCCCTAAAATAAACCAATTTACTGATTTAAATAAAGTTACTTACTATTTGAATCTAAGGTCAAAAGTTCTAAGTAGAGATAATAGTACCAAATAAAAAAGCATAAGCAATAAATCAGAAATTTTCATTTATTTATTTACATGTTTATTTATTTACAATGTTGGCTTTGAAACCGGGGCCTTGCATATAAGTGCTCTACCATGAACTACAGCCCCATGCTGAAGTTTTACATTTAACTGTTACATACCAAGCTTACACATTTGAAGTTTCACTGCTAAAATAAGTTTGAAAATATCTGGACTAGAAATACAGCAAAGATAACATTACAGAAAATGTTAGACACCTATAACTTTAAAACCCAGGCAGATAGTATATCCCAGTTAACATACTTCACAGTTGTAAAAGAAATAACCTTACCAAGTTTATAAGACTAGGTAGTTTATACCAAGTAGAAAACAAAGGCATCTCTTCTATGCAATAGTATTTGTTCAAAGAGTGTTTGATGTTGGTTTTTGGCTTAGTTTTCAAGCGTTTTCTATGACCTACCTAATTGATGTTTCCAACTGGAAATTCTAAATAAATCAAGCAGCACGTAGAGACTCCACAAATTGTACCGTCTAAAAGGGGATGGAAAATCTTCTGAAATACTGAATTCCTGAAAATGCAAGAGTACCTGATTCTACTTCTTTATAGTGCTGAAATACCTAGATATGAAGGAGCTTTTACGAAGCAGGGCTGACTTTCAACAACTCAAAATAAAGGGCTCCACTTACATTTTTATAGCTGTGTTTGAAAAATACAATTGATCTTTAAACAATATAAAATTAGGGATACTAACTAATATGAGTCACTAGTCAAAATTTTATGTGTATCTTTTGACTCCTCAAAACTTAACTACTGCTGGCCTGCTACTGACTAGAAACCTAATCAATAACATAGCTTATAAGCAGAAATTTTTTATGTTATGGATTAATTTCTTGGACTACTAACAACCACTGCTAATACACATCTCTTCATCTCATTGCTTTGGAATATCTGCATATTGTTGCTTCTTAACCATCCCTTAGTACCAGTTCCTATCAACGTTAGCTGTCATGAACAATTTAGAAGGCATAAAGCTGACTAATGAAGGGCTATCCTAATTTCTTGTTATGACAAAATACCTGAGCAATCAAGAAAAGAAAGCTGTGCTCATGATTCAAGTCATGGTCATCTGGCCCTGCTGCTTTGGGCCTGACTTAAGGCAAAGCCATCTGGTAATGGAGAAAGAACAACGGAGCAGAGCTATAGCAACCTATAGCAGCTGGAAGCAGTGGGTCAGGTATTCTGGGAACAACATACATCTTTAAAGTAACCTTTGACCAAATGGGGCCCACCTCGTAATAGTCTATTACCAATGATTCACTAATGGATTAATCCACTGATGATATTAGAATCCTCATGGCTCCATTTTATTTTTAAACTATTTCTTTTACTTTTTAAGATTATAATATAACTACATTATTTTCCCCTTCCCTCCAATCCTTCCTCCTTGTTTGCTCTCAAATTCAAGGCCTTCTTCATTGCTGTTACATAATATGTTTACATGTATATACAAATATATTCCTAAATACATAAGTACAACCTATGAGTCTGTACAATGGTACTTTATGTGTGCTTTCAGGGCTGACCATTTAGTATTAGATAACCAATCGGTGTGCTCTTCCCAAGTAGACTACATTTAAAAATGAGAAAGAGCACAATTGTGCTTATGTGACTTAATGATACAATTCAAACATTCAAAAAAACATATCTGATTTGATTTAAGACCCACTTTATGAAATGTAACCCATATTTGATGCTGTTTGGGTGACCAAGAACCTAAGACTAGGTAGACCTAAGTTAAAACAAAATACTACTGTTCTACAAAAGGAACAAAGCAATAAAATGACTCCTAATGACATTCTGATATACTCATAAATCCGTGTCTTGCTCAGCCATTATACCAGAGAAGTTTCCTCCTAAAGCAGATGGGAACAAATACAGAGATCCACAGCTAGACTGTATGCAGAGTCTGAGAGACCATTAATCAACAGCCCTAAAGAGGATGTCTCTATCAATCCCACCCCTTAAGATTCAGGGCACCCTGTGAAAGAGAAAGCAGTAAGAGTGTAAGAGCCAAAGGGGATAAAGAACTCCAAGGAAACAAGGCCTCCAAACCGCAGCGGGACTGATGCACACATGAACTCACAGAGACTGAAATAGCATGCACAGGGCCTGCACCATCTGCACCAGCTGAAAGGAGAAGTGGACATATGCCCCATCCCTACCCAGAAGCTATCTTCCACTGATAACCACTTGCCAATGAATAACTAATTCTCTTCAAGAGAACCTCCCTGGGGAAACAAAACTACTCTTAAGGACAGGTAGGCCACATGTCCAGCAGTAGGCCAACAGAAAAATAATTCAACAGCATCTGTGGAGGTTCCTTGTCTCATAATATCATACTAAGGTTTTTCGTTTTCTGTCTTTATTTTTTACTTTTATTTATTTTTGTATTTACCTTTATTTTTACCATGCAGGTTTTGTGTATAAATTATGGCTACTAGTTTTGGATGTTTATGGGATTCCTGAACATGAGAAAAGTGTGTTTCTGCATCTATATCTATTCTTGTGTCTTTTCTTGGGTTCTTTTCCTTCTGTTTGTTTTATCCTATACTAATTTTTTTTTGTTTTTGTTTAACTTATTTTATTATTATCCCTTAGGAGCCCATTTGTTTTCTAATGAAAGAAAAAAAGGGGGTGATCCTGATGGAAAGGGAGCTGGGGAGAACCTGTGAGTAGAGGGAATATAAGCCATAATCAGAATGAATTGTATTTTAAAAAATATATTTTGAATAAAATAAAAAATAAATTTAGAAAACCAAGAACTCAACTCCACACCTAGCTGACAGCAAGAAATAACACAAATCAGAGCAGAAACTAACAAGATAGAAACAAAGAAAATAACACAGAGAGCTGGTTCTCTGAGAGGATTAGAAAGACTGACAGACTTTAGCCCAACTAACCAAAAGTGATGTGGGAGTGACTTCTTTCCAATCTGTTGCTTTCATTGATTGGTTAATTAATAAAGAAACTGCCTTGGCCCATTTGATAGGCCAACCATTAAGTGGGTGGAGTAAACAGAACAGAATGCTGGGAGAAAGAAGCGGAGTCAGGCAATCGCCATGATTCTCCCACTCCAGACAGACGCAGGTTAAGATCTTTCCTGGTAAGCCAGCTCGTGGTGCTACACAGAATATAAGAAATGGGTTAGATCAATATGTAACAGCTAGCCAATAAGAGGTGGGGACTAATGGGCCAAGCAGTGTTTAAAAGAATACAGTTTCTGTGTAATTATTTCGGGACATAAGCTAGCCATGCGGGAGCCGGGGCGGCTGGGACACAGCCCCACCGCTCCTATTACAACACAAAAGAATGAGAGAACCCAAATTAATAGAATCGTAACTAAACCGTGAAACATTACAACAGACACTAAAGAAATCTATACTATTATAATAAGGGAATACTTTAAAAGCCAGTACTTCATTAAGAAGAAAAACCTAAAAGAAATGGAAAAATTTCTAGATTTAGCCAAACTTCCAAAATTATTCTAAGAACAACCTAAACAGGCCTGTAAAAAAATGAGGAGACTGAAATAATAAAAAGTTTTCCAACTTATCTAACAACTCAGGCTTGAAGAAGGACACTTAAAAGAAATCCCACTCTAGCTCAGAATTGAGAAATAGATGGTTATTTATTTAGGGGTAAACTCACAAATCAGAATCCTCAGCTTGAACAGAGAGGCCCGAAAAGAGGCCGGAGGCATGTTCTACATCAATATATATAGTATAAGAGGCCACATCTCAGTGGGCGGGTGACCACTGGCTGTAAGACTTCCTTACAGCACAGGGTCTGATGGATTCACCTTGGAATTCTACCATACTTTCAAAGAATATCTACAGTCAATCCTTCTTAAACTACTAAAATAAACAAACAAACGAATAAATAAACACAGGAGCACTCCCAAACTCCTCCTATGAAGCCAGTATCATTTTAATACCAAAACCAGGTAAAAGCACACACGCACGCACGCACACACACACACACACACACACACACACACACACACACACAAAAGGACAGAAGGAAGGAGGAAGAGAGGGAAGGAGGGAGGGGAGGAAGGACAGGGAAGGAAAGGAAGAGAGAAAGAGAGAAAAAAGGAAGAAGCAAGGAAGGAAGGAAAAGAAGGAAAGAAAGGAAAAGAAAACTACAGGCCAAAATCCCTGATGAATACAGATTTTAAAAAATTTAAGCTGGACAGTGGTGGTGCACGCCTTTAATTTCAGCATTTGGGAGGCAGAGTCAGGCGGATCTCTGTGAGATCGAGGCCAGCCTGGTCTACAGCGTGAGTTCTAGGACAGGCTCCAAAGCTACAAAGAGAAACCTTGTCTTGAAAAAAACCAAAAAGAAAGAAAAGAGTTCAGTAAAACACTTGTAAATAGAAAACAGACATACATCAAAAAGATTATCAACCATGACTATAGCTTTGTCCCTGAAATGCAGGGATGGTCCAACATTCACAAGTCAATAAATGTAATAAACCACATACATGGAAGACTAAAGATAAAAATTACATGATCATTTCAAAAGATACAGAAAAAATTTCTGAAAAACTTCAACATTCCTTCATGATAAAAGTCCTAGAGAATGTAGGACTAAAGGAAACATGCCTCAACATAATAAGAGCTACATATGAGAAACCACAGCCAACATCATCCTAAATTAATAAAAACTTGAAACATTCACACAAAAGTGAGGAATGACACAGGGATGTCCACTACCCACACTCCTTTCCAATCCTGTGTTTGAAGCACTCATTGGAAGTAAGGGTAGAGAAGGAAATTAAAGGGACACAAATTGGTTAAACAAGAAAAAAAAAAGTTATCAAACTATCCCTATTTGCAGATGACATGATAGTATACCTTAGGGATGACAAAAATTCCACCAAAAAACTTCTAGAAATGATAAACAAATTTTACAATGGGCCAGAATAAAGAATCAACCTGTCCACTGATTTTCAAAAACTCATCAGCTATTAATGAATCCCTTAAAATATGTAAGACTTAGAGGAACATTTTAATATTCCGACTACAATAAGAGGCATATACAAGTACTTTGAAGTATTAACTACATGTTCAATTACTTACTCTTTTCCTCACTACATTATGAGTTGGATGAGTTCTTTATAATTCATTTATTTAAAAAATATTTGTCAAGTGCACTGTGCATTGTAATACAATAAATTGATTACATTTTCATTCTATCTCTTTCTGGTAATTTCTCAGGCTCACATTAACATTTCACTTTATTGTTATTTCCCAAAGCTTCGACCATCTCTACATGAACTAGAATTCTGGAAGTCAAGATGAAAGGTACTCAGAAATCTTACACACTATCTCCTCATTTTATAGTTCAATGTGAAGTATCACAGAATTTAAAAACACTTATTAGGTCAAACTTTTGTTCAGTGAGCTGAATAGACAAGTTTAAATGATTCATTATTTTCTTGGAGTGGTACTCACTTGGGATGAATAATAATGTATTTTATATTCACTCACTAAATTTGGTTATTTTGGAAAAAGACATATCTATACAGAAAATACTGGGAAAAAAAGCAGAAACCAGAGTGTATCTATACAGAATGAAGAGCTGGGAAAACAGCCACATGAAGTGCTAAAGAGAAAAAAAATTCAGGTTTAATAGTTATGAAAGGCTTTCAAATTGAGGGCTGAGTTTGAAGATAGAAATAACAATTCTGGACTAAAAATACTCTAGAAACAGTATTTTATATATTTAAAAATTTTTATATAAAGCCTTACCCTAGCCCAATTTATTTCAGGTAATTTCTTTTTA